>NC_033657.1:544071-546343 GCF_001601855.1 Plasmodium reichenowi | reverse complement strand
TTTTTTTTTTAAAAAAAAAAAAATAGAAAAAAAAAAAAAAAAAAAAAAAAAAAAAAAAAAAAAAAAAAAAATATATATACATATATTAATACCTTGATATATATATTTTTAAATATATAATTAATTCAAAAAAATTAAAAAGATAAGAAAAATAAAGTATACTTAAAAATTTATGTTCACACTTCATCGTCAAATTCGGTCACATTTTCTATTTTGTATGCTTCACTTTGTTGTCTAAAAACTTCATTACCAAATCCGGCCTAAATATATAAAATAAATAAAAAAAAAACATATATATATATATATATATATATATATATATATATATTTAATGGGATGAAATTACTTTATACAAATAAATAATTAAATATATCTATCTATCTATATATATATATATATATATATATGTATCTCTCTCTATATATATATTTGTTCCATTTCATGACTTACTATCCCTCCTAAAACTGCTCCGAGAGGAAAACAACAATTTTCAGCTTTCATCAAAGCTAAGCGAATATGATGAGACGATTCATCTTCTACATCTAATAATCCAAATATAAAACCAAATATTCCACCCATGGTAATGGTGAAGAGTAATATCATATATACCTAAAACGAAAAATATAACACATATTTATATATGATATATTATTGTACATGATTAGCAAATGTAATAATATTATATATTATTAGATCATATCATATTATTATATAATGTTATATTATTATTATTATTATTATATATTATGTTATAATATTACTTGGGCAACTGACTCAATGAGCGGTCTTGTTATGGACCCCTGTATAAAACCTATTAGGTAGTTTATCAAATCGATTAAACTAAATGTTAAGGCAAAAGATATACTAATTCCCAAGATACAATATATGGGCACTTTTGTCAAGGGTGATAAAGAAAAAAGCCAAGAGCGATCAAAAAAAAAGCAAAGAATACCAGAAAAAATTATCTATAAGTTTTCAATGTGTAACATATAAATGTGTATAGGTACAAATATATGTATATTTGTGTAAATATTTTTATTTGCAGTAATAACATATGTAAATATATATATATAAATATATATGTATATTTATTTATTTATTTATTTATATGTTTACATTTTATTCTTACCAGTCCTGATAAGATCATAAGTTGATTTTTACGACCTTCTGCTTCATCAGTCACATTGGCATTTAATCTCCAAAAAATTATCATACCAACTACAATAAATAATATACCAAAATACTATAAAAAAATAAAAAAAATAAAATAATAAAGATAATTATATATACATAAAAATATTCCATGTATAATATTCATATGTTCATTCATTTTCTTTATGTGTACCATAGAAAAAAATCGTGATAAAGAAACCTCAACCAGTGTACAGTTTACAATCAAAGAACACATTATGCCAAGTATCATACCAACTATGGCACTTAAACTTCCCTTCAAAAGTAAATCCTTGGTACATTGTATACGAAAACCAGATAACTTATCAAATTCTTTAATTTCCATATCCATTTTTTAACACAATTATAACATATATATATATATATATATATATAATTTAAATTATAATATATAAATCTTTCTTATATTTTCTTACAAAAAATATATATACATATATATATATATATTATAAATTTATATATATGTACCACTTGCACAAACTTAAAAAAAATATAAAAAAACAAATAAATATATAAAACACACCATATAAACAAATATATATATAATATATATATATATATATATATATATATATATATATATATATAATATGTATTTAATGAATATTATTTTTTTAAATATTGTTTAACACATATTAAAAAAAAAAAATAAAATAAAAATTAAAAAAAAAAAAAAAAATACGTAATAATAAAATATATATATATATATATATATAATTTATTTGTAATAAAATATTTCTAAATTTTTTTTTTATTTATTTATTTATTTTTTTTTTCTTCATCTTTAAAGGAAAAATGATTTATATTATTCAAAGAATATTTTCCCCTTTTTTAGAAATATATATACATATTTATATATCATAAAATTGTAATAATATAAATTGTATATAATATAAATTGTATATAATATAAATTGTATATAATATATATTATATATATATATATATATAATATACATATTTATATAAATCAATAGGGAAAAAGAATCTCTAAACCTATAAAAATATATTTATATATCTTTCATATGATATAACTTTGTATTGAACTATTTTGTAAAAAAAAAAAAAAAAAAAGAAGAAAA
>NC_033657.1:538231-543971 GCF_001601855.1 Plasmodium reichenowi | reverse complement strand
TATAAATATATTTTTTTTAAAGATATATATTTTTGAATTTTTTTCATAAAGTTGTAAATTTTGTTTCTAGTTTTATATGTGGTGAAATAAAGTACATTAAGAAATGAAATGATAAAATAAAAAAAATCTAGAAAAGATATTTTCGTTTTTTTAGTATAAAAATGTATTATTCTAAATTATGTATGAATTACATAGTACATAAGAAAAAATGAAGAAAAAAAAATTATACTGTTATTTTGATATTTTTCCATAGTGCAAAATATAGTAATGTATATAAATATAAATATAAATATAAATATATATATATATATATATATATATATATATATATATATATATATATATATTTATATATATATTATTTATTATGTTGGTAGTAAAGTGTTTGTTAAAAATGTTAAAATTCTTATTATATATGTAATAATCTTGATTTATAAAATAAGAATATTACATATAGTTATATAAAAGAATTACGAATATACACCATGTGTATATGTTTAGGGTGTATTGGAAAATATAAAATGTCTTGTAAGGTTATGATTGTATCTATATCAGATGGTGTAAATATATTATCAACATGTGTACTATCTATACATATATTTTTTGAAAATATATATAAGTTTTTTTTTTTTTTTTTTTTTTTTTTTTTTTTTTTTTGGTCCTTTTAATTTCTCCTTAAAAACTTCCAACTGTTCATAAGGATATGTCATAGAATAAATTTCAATACTGCGTATTTTTCCAGTATGTGTTTTTGCATTTCTTGGATTTATCATAATAATCCATTCACTGATTTCATAAGTATACTAAAAAAAAAATATATATATATATATAGTGATTAAGGGAAATATGTGTTAATGAAAAGGGATGCCCACATATAAATATAAATAAATAAAAATATATATATATATATATATATTTACATATTTATATATTTATTATATTTTACCGCTTTTTCCTTATCCTTGTTGGCATTGGATCTCAATTCATGGAAGTTAATCTTACAAAAGTTGTAGAATATAATATTTGGTTTATTATAAATATGCATGTCAGTAAATAAGAAAGAATTTATATTTGTATTTTTTAATTAATATATAGTGACCCTTATGTTTTGTTTTATACCTGTTTGTTCTTGCTGAAACCTTGGGGTATGCCATCCATATTGTTAATGTCTTTTAATCTTCTATATGATAATATAGATTTCCAAGAAAAGGTACTTATAAGAATATATACGATGAATATTATCTTCATTATTATAAATATATGGATTGAAAAAAATATTAATTAAATGTACCCCAAATTATAAATGGTATAATATATATTTTATATGTGCAGTATTTATAAGGTGTTGCTTTCTTAATATGGATATATAAAGTAGCAAAAATTATTTTCTTCTTTTTATCCTTCTATGTTTTAAAAATATTATTTATTGTATTATATATATATATATATATATATATATAACCAAGTAATATCAGTTCTTTTCTCTATAGGGATATTTCTTACAAATAGTTATTCCTGTCAATGAATATAGCATACATTTGAGTAACACATAATATATATATATATTTAATTTTTAATTTAATTGTTTTTTATTAAATAATAAATTTGTAACGTTTTTAATATATGGTGTATATACAATATGACATAAAAAAAAAAAAAAAAAAAAAAAAATATATATTAAAATAAAATATATTAAAATAAAAGCTATATTCCAAATTAAAATGTTAAGCTATTAAAACATGAAAATATTAAATTAAAAAATAAATAAATATAAGTTATTTTATGTCTTTACAAAAAATGACACATATGATAATATAATATTATTTTATACAATAAAAGTTACAAAAAAATAAAAAAAATAAATATATACATATATACACATATATATATATATATATATATATAATTACTAAATTTTATATCAAATTGGGGGAAGATAGTCTGAGTCATCTACAACTATTCTATATAAGTAAGAATTGTATTTAGCATAATTTTGTATTTTATTAATTAAAATTTGTCCATACATTCTATTACATGCTAAAAGATAATTTTCACTTTTTATCCACGTCGATATAACAATATATTTACTAATATCGTTAATGTTATCGATTCGTTTAATAATTTTTGTATATAGATAACCTGGTTGTTTTTGATAAAACCTACATAAATCTTTTAATCTCTCTTCAAAAACATTACTATGTTTTTCATTTACCTCTAGAAATGTTAAATAAGCATATTTATTTTGTTTAAAAATAGGGAAGAGGTCATATACTGTATCCATATCAGGGTTAGAAAAACTATAAGCAAAAGTGCCTCCAATCAAAAAGCATACAAATCTGTTGTATGTCCTTATACGAAAGGCATTATCGAATATTTTACCTATCATATTTTTTTTTTTTCCTTTTTATTTTATTATATTATATATGATTTTTTTTTTTTTTTAATCCTTCTAATTGTATTAAAATATAATATACATAGATATGTTTATATATATCTATGTATATTTTATATTTTTTTTTTTTTTTTTTTTTTTTTTTTTTTTTTTTTTGCTCCTTAAAGATTCGTTTGATTACGTCCGAATGATATTGTCATTATAATAATGAATAAAATATATATATATATATATATATATATATTTTTATAACATTTATGTGATGCTTTATTGCTTCTTTCTTCCTATGTATTTGGTATAATATCTCTCGATTATTTTTAGGTTCACACTTAAATAGTTATATATAAATATACATTACGCTAAAAAAAAAATAAAAAATAAATAAAAGAAAATTATATAAAATAAAATATAATAAAATAAAAAATTTTTAATAATTACATATGTTAATATCTTTAAAAGGATAATAGATAAAATATATATATATATATATTAATATTATGTAACTATTTAATTAAAAAAGAAAAAAAAAAGGCATATACATATATTTTATATATGTATATTTTAAATATATAGCATATATTAATATAGAATATATAACAACGATAAAGTATGTGTATTATTTTATAACTGTTTCATAGTTTTCGAAGAGAAAATAAAATATAATATACAATACATTATTTATATTAATATTTATATTTATATAATATGCATACATTTTTTTTTGTTTCATGATTTTTTGGTGACCTATATGACAAGTGAATAAATAAATTTTTTTATAAATACATTCTTTAATTTTGATTTTATTGGTATTTATTTTATATTTTTTTATTTATAACGAATAATTTATATCCAATGTTATTGCCATAAATAGAAACATATTTAAAATATATATAATATATATATATATATATATATATATATATATAAGTTTTTCTTTTTTCTATAAGAGTTTATTAACTTAAATGAGGGACCAACCAAAATAAAATGATAACAAGTATTAATCCTTAAATATATAAACTGTATATATATATATATATAATTATATGTATGTATTAATATGAAATAAAATATTATATATAATTCTTTAAAACATATTTTTGTGATTTTTCTAGAGTTTTCAATTTTAAATAAAAGCAAAATTTTTAATACAATTTTGTATAATACAATACGACAAAATAATATTTTTTTTAACAATGGAAAGTTTTTTACAACGCAGAATGTAGACGAAATGTAAGTGTTATTCGTGATAAAAAATATGTGGCGATCATATATTTGTATATGGATATGATCATATGATAATATGATTATATGTTTATATGATTATATGTTTATATGATTATATATTTATATTTTTCATTTTTTTCCTTTCCTTTTTCTTTCTCTTTCTCTTTTTTTTTTTTTTTTTTTTTTTTTTGGTATAGCGATGTAACGTTTATAAATCAAGATAATTATGAAAAGACTGTAAAGGCTAAAATAGGAGATAGTATTTTAAAGGTGGCTCATGATAATCATATAAATATAGAGGGTAAATGAAATTAAAGTATATTTTACATATTGCATAATAATATAATATATATATATATATGTTTATATTTATTTATTTATTTTTGTAAAGGAGCTTGTGAAGGATTTTGCGCTTGCTCTACCTGTCATGTAATAATTGATGAAAAATTTCACGATTTATTACCAGAACCTTTGGACAATGAAATAGATATGTTGGAACTTGCACCTTGTATAACAGAGACGTATGAATATAAAATATATATTGTAGTCACAATTTAAATGTGTATATTATAATGTTGTATGATACATCACTATATATATATATATATATATATATATATATATATATGTATATGTATATTTTTTTTTTTTCCAGATCCAGATTAGGATGTCAAATAAAACTAAGTAAAGAGTTGGATGGTATGAAAATACAATTACCCCCAATGACAAGAAATTTTTATGTGGATGGACACGTACCCACCCCCCATTAATGTTTTCTTTTTTTCGTGAAAAATAAAAACATATTCAATAAATAAATATATACATATATATATATGTATATAGGGGACAAAAAAAAAAAAAATATATAATAATAAAATAAAATATGTAATATGGATGAAATGTATGTAAAGGATAAAATAAATATTAGTCATATATACATATATATATATATGTATATATTTATGTGTATATTTTTTATTATTCAAGGTTTAACCACTATTTTTCATAATTTATTAAAATGAATATAAAATAAATATTATATATATATATATATATATATATATATATATATATATAATAAGTGGACAATGTTTAATAAATTTTTTTTAAGTAAATATATATAAATTTTCTTCTTTTTTTTTTTTTTTTTCACCCATATAAATATAACTTCTATTTTAAATCATCTCAAGTACTTTTTAAAATTTTGTTTTCTATATATTTATTTTCATAAAAACGAGAAAAAAAAAAGAAATAAAAATAATAATATTTTTTTATGGATATTAAATATATAAAGGATATATAATTATGAATAAATACAATGTGTTTAATTTTTTAATATGATATGTATAAATAATTACACTTGTATATATTAATTTATATTTATTATTTTTTTTTTTTCTTTTACCCATTATGTTCCTTAAACATTTTCATTTGTTCCTCAAGCTGGGAAAATAAATAAGTAAATATATACATATATATTATATATATATATATTTTTCTATTATATTTGGGTTCATATTTATTCATATTTTACCTCATATATTTTAGACAAGGCAATGTCGATTTGTTCTTCTTCATTTAAAGGTCTATTAGTTGAATTGTCTTCATTGTATATATTATCATTCTATGATATATAAAAATACAGTAATTCGGAATATTATATATTTTTTATTTTTACATGTAATTTAAATTGGGGTACAATATGTATACAATTATATCTCTTCATAATAAATATAAATATATATATATATATATATATTTATTTATTTATTTATTACTATAAGGGATTTGTTTAGATCATCCGAATCTACTGTGATATAATAAATAAATATAATGTGTTTTTTTTATATTTCATTATATATATTTTTTTTTTTTTTTTTTAAATAATATACAAACCTTCTTCTATATTTGTAATGGTTATATATGGAACTGGTTCGCTATATTGTTTTTCTTCTTCATATTCATCATCCCATATTTGTAAATCATGATGATCCTTTTTATGTGGAAATTTTATTTGTATATCTAATTCTTTATCATATTCATTTTCTATAGAAGCATAAATGAAAATGAATATAAATACATACATATGTATATTCTCGTTATTTTATTATTATCACGATATTC
>NC_033657.1:536285-538131 GCF_001601855.1 Plasmodium reichenowi | reverse complement strand
TGGAGTTATCATAAATATAGGTTAACTTTTCATTTGAACAAGAAACATTAGAACAAGAGGGCTGTCCATTTTCGTTCCAGGTTAAAACAAAATAAATATTATACGAGGAGAAATAAAAAAGGAAGAATAATAACATGGGAGATATGCGAAACATTTTTTTATTAAATAAAAATAGGAACAATTAGGAAGAAAGAAAACAAAAAAAAGGAAACAGTATATAAAGAAAATAATATACAAATAAATAAATATATATATATATATATATATATATATATGTTTTTATTTACTTTTGTTTATTAAAAAAAAAAAAAAAAGAGGATAATTATAAAAGGGTAATTTGCTTCCCAAGGAAATAAGATAGATTTGTTAAAATATAAGAATTAAATATTACGACACGCGAACAATATTGCATTGTTACATATATATATTAATATTTAGGTAGGTAATATAATAAAAGAATGAATTAATTTTAAAATGTACATGGGTGTATTTACACATATATAGAAATGTTCTAATCATTTCTTCCAATATATTATATATATATATATATATGTATTCTCAATATATTAGAGATGGTATATTGA
The DNA here is from genome assembly GCF_001601855.1 of Plasmodium reichenowi. Taxonomy (NCBI): domain Eukaryota; phylum Apicomplexa; class Aconoidasida; order Haemosporida; family Plasmodiidae; genus Plasmodium; species Plasmodium reichenowi. The sequence goes on along the minus strand of NC_033657.1, from coordinate 537,547 downwards.
CGTTCTAATTTGTAACTTTAAAATATTATAATACAAAGAAGATAATTTATTTAATTATTTTGAATCATATTTTTAATAAATTTTAAAATTAAAAAGAAAAAAAATAATAATTCATTAATTATAGATACATATTTATCCAAATTTTAGAATAATCATATATTATACATATGTATATATATAATATATATACATATATATTATATATATATATATAATATATTATGTTTTATGAATAAATATAATTTCATATAGGGAGAACATCACATAAGCAAAAATTAAATAAAAATATTATAAATATTTATTTTTATTTATATAAATAAAATTAATTATTTTGTGAATATATTACTATATGTATATAATATATATATATATATATATATTTTTATTTTACAAAATGTATTAAAAATAGATAATTTTTACATGCTTAAATAAATAAATAAAAAATCAATACATATATAAAATACAGTGTTTATATAATATTTTTATATAATAATAATATTATTATTATTTCTTTATATATAATAAATATAATAATAATAATAATATATATATATATATATATATATATTTATTTATTTATTTAATATTAATTTGTTGAAATTCATAATGGAAGGAGATGAAAAACAAGGGAACTCAAAAAACATATTAGACTCCAAATTATTGGGTAACAAAAAATATGATGAAAATAACCTTAAACATAATAAACATTCTTTAATATTGAGTAAACAATTTTATGGTATAATAAGTGGAATAACTGTGGGTATTTTAGGAGTTCAAGGGATATTGGGTTTTTTACTTTTTATTTTATTTACATTGATAGGGACATGTATAACTTTTTTTCATATAAGAAAAAAGTTTGGTTCTTATTTTTTGAAAAAGTCTGACCTTTTTTTCGGAGATTTCTTTAGTGGATTAATAGTAATAGAAAAAAAATAAAATAAAATAAAATAAAAAATAAAATAAAAAATAAAATAAAAAATAAAAGAATAAGGAATAAGATATATTTGTATATATGAAAATATTATATATATATATATATATATATATATAAGAATATATGTATTATTTTTTGTTTTTCTTTGTTCAGTCTTTTATTTTGTTCTGGACCCTATCGTATGATATAATATATATATTTTAAAAATTGAAGGTTTTTAATCAGTATATGTTCCATCAGATATAATAATCTGCTTTCACTTGTTCTCTGCAAATTCATATATATATATATATATATATATATATCATTATTATTATTATTATTATTT
>NC_033657.1:534533-536185 GCF_001601855.1 Plasmodium reichenowi | reverse complement strand
TATTTATTATATTATATTATAATTTATATTATTTATTTATTTATATTTTTTCTGTTAACTTTTAAAAATATGAATTTATACTTATCGTTACACGAACAATACTTTATAAATACCATAAAGAAGAAACTTTCGGCAGAAGAGGAGGATACCATTTTAACGAGCAAATATGAGTCTATTTTGTTGAGTGCCATATTTTGGGTTTTAAGTAGTATTAGCTTAATAAATAAAAAAAGGGAATCTATAGATGAGGTATTAAGTAAAGATTTTATAGATGTCATATATATGTTGGTAATGAAATGTTTACATAGAAGGAAAATTAAAGATGAATATATTTATAAGTTAAAAAAAGAAACATATATTTTATCAAATGAAGATATTAAAAAAAAAAAAAAAAAAAAATTTATAGTAACAGGTTTTAGTCCATGTAATAAAAAAAATGTATATGAAGCAAATATAATTTCTACCTTGAGTGCTATTCAAATATTATTTTTATTAAATAAAACTGATGAGAATAGTATAAGTACTAAAACATTATTAGAAATATATAATTTTGTAATATTTTTATTTGATGAAGAAAAGGGATATTTTCATTTTTCTTTAAAGAGTGTACAATATAAATTTGATGGTGACATGCGTTTTATGTTTTGTTCCTTGTGTACTTTATATCTATTAAATAAATTATTTAAGGAAAGAAATATCCATGTTAATAATATAAATAATGATAAATGTATACATTGGATAATAAATTGTTTTAATATAGATGGAGGATTTTCAAATCTTCCTGGTTCAGAATCCCATGCCGGTACAACTTTTTGTGCAATTCATTCATTAAAATTATTGAAGAATGAGAAAGGCAAGACTTATTTTTCTTATAATCCTATAATGAAAAAAAAGCTAATTAGGTAGTTTAAAAAAAATGATTAAAATGTGTGATATTAAGTAGGTATTGCTATATGTACACCTACACACACATTTAATAATATATACTATTATATATATATATATATATATATATATATATATGTATGTATTTATTCATATATTTATTTTTTTATATAGATGGCTTTGTGAACGTTATGATAATTTTGGTATTAATGGTAGAGTTGGGAAAGATCACGATGTTTGTTATTCTTGGTGGGTTTTAAGCAGTTTATCATCTTTGAATGTAAATTTAGGAAAGGCATTTAATGTAAATATTATTATTAATTTTATTTTAAAATGTCAGGATAAAGTAAATGGAGGATTTTCAAGAATAGGACAAGATGAATATAATATAAACAAAAAATGTATGAACTATTTTAAAAATGAAAATTTATTTTTTAAACAAACAGATCAATTTCATAGTTTTTTTTCCTTATGTGCATTGTCACTTATTTATTATAATATTCATTATTATATGAAAAAGGAGAAACTAAAAAAGTATGAACTTTTTGATCAAATAAGTATACCTGAACATATAAATGATGTTTTGAGTAATATGGCAAACATTCATGAAGCGTTTGCTATGCCAAGACGATTAATACAATGATTTTTTTTATATTATAAATATAATATTATTATATTTATAAAAAAACATATATGTGAAATATTATTATACTTTGTATGCATTAATCAATTATTAAAAAAAAAAAATATATATAAATATATATATA
>NC_033657.1:533315-534433 GCF_001601855.1 Plasmodium reichenowi | reverse complement strand
AAAATAATATTTGTATTTAATATATATATATATATATATAATGTAGGATTATTGTTATAATCCTAATGTTATAATAAGTTGAAATCACATTTTTATATTTTTTATTTTTTTAATTCAATTTCTACAATAATTCATTATATATATATATATGTAACATGGATAGATGATAAATAAAATTATTTTATTTTTTATTTTAAATGAATATTATACTTTTTATGTATGATTCTGTTCAAACGAAATTTTCATAATTATTTCGCAAATAATTTTATTAAGGATTTATTTAAAAAAAGTGAGCATATATCATTTAATGATATACAAAAGAAAATATATATAGGAAAATCATCTCTTGGTGGTTTAGGTGTTTTTACCTTAGAAGATATAAAGAAAAATGAAATTATTGAAATATGTCCAACTGTATCAATTTGCAATGAAGAAATACCAAGAAACCTCGTCGATTATTTATATGAAGGAAAAGAACCAAGTAAAAATAAAGCAATAGTCGATATTATAATCAATAGGAAGAAAGAAACTTCAAATTATAAATTACTACCTTTAGGGTATGGTATTTTATATAATCATTCTGATATACCAAATGCATTTGTAGAAATACATAAAATAAATAAAAACCAAATAAAACAAAAGCAAGTAATATAGAAAAAAAAATCTGAAAGATATATTATATATATATATATATATATATATACATGTCTCTGTTATATATTTCTATAATTTTTTGCAGGATGCTACTGTATCAAATAATGTTATCATTGTTTATGCATATAACAATATACAAAAGGATGATGAAATATTAATTTCATATGGACATTCTTGGTGGAAGGTAAGTTCATAAAAAATTTCTAATATATTAAAAAAAATATGTATTTATATAAAACAAGTTTATTCTTACCACAAATATAAATAACCATTAAAAATTTATTACAAAACAATTTTCATTAAACGTATTATATATATATTGATAAATCAAAAAAATATACAACAAATTTGTTATATATATATATATAAACATAAAATGTATATCGATATAATTCATAAATAAATTGATTCATAATTATTATGTACAGTTAAAGTTTTAATCAAATTTTAACTGAACTTTTCAT
>NC_033657.1:528810-533215 GCF_001601855.1 Plasmodium reichenowi | reverse complement strand
AACAAAATATAATAATGATAAGGTGCATAGCGAATAGGTAAAACATTTTTGGCAGGAAATAATCATATAACTGTAAAAAAAGTAAAAATAGAAAAAAATTATATATATATATATGTATATATATTTTATTATATAACATTTTAAACTGCGATTATATTTTTACCATTATGTGCAGGTTCAAGTAATATGAAACCCATACAGATATAATAAACTTGCAACAAAACAAAAAGGAGGCCCTAAAGAGAATAAAGAAAGATATATATATATATATATATATATATATATATAACGAACTCGTTTTTGCAAAAATATAAATAATTAATGTTATGGATGTATATTATTTTTTTTTTTTCTCTTACTTGAAGGAAAAGTTCATTAGTGGATAAACATAAAAATAATACAAATCAAATTGCTTAAACGAATTTATAATTTTTATCCTTCTTATGTTATAAATATAAATGATAAAAAATAAGGAAAAGAAGAATGGAAAAAAAATATGATTAAAAATATAAAACTGACTTATTGGCCACACATATTTATATAATCCAACATAACCTGAAACTAGTGGTAAGTTATTTAAAATAAATTTATGTCCCGTTATAAAAAAAGAATATATTAAAAGTACACATGATAAAATATAAAAATCTGTTTCATTTATATAAAAATAAGAAATATCTCTAATTAATTTATACATTTGTATTTCCATTATTTCTTCTTCATTTAATAGAGAGCATGTATTTAATAATTTGAATTTTTCTACCATTAATTTATAATAAAATTTTTCTTTTATATATGTATTATATGAAGGACAATTTTCTTTATTCTCCAAACTTTCTTTTGTAATTATAGGATCATTTGTATTATCTATATGTTCATTTATCCATGTAGATGTTATGTCATTCATTTGGATCATATTTTCTGAACAGTTGGAACTTATAAGAATAAAGTAGAAAAAAAGAAATGTCATATAAAAGAGAAATAATACACCTAAATTTGTATTGCTATATATAATAAAAGACAAAGGTATTGAGGTAATTATTATGACAAATAATGTAATACAGACTTCATATATTTTGTCTAAAGAATCTTGTAATTTTTCTTTTTCATTTAAAATATTTTTACTTAACAGTATGAATATGAAGGTTGAAATGGTTAAGAAATAAATACTTGGGGGTGTTATAAATTGAATATATCTATGGTAGATATTATTTAGGAACAAAAAAACGAGGATATATTGTAATGTCCATATTTGTGTTATTATTATTTTTATTCGTTTTTTCAGTAAATTATTAATACCACTATTTATTAATATTAAGCTAAGAATATAAGATGATATTGGAAAAACTGATTTTAGTACAGATTCTTTTAAATATATTTTTTCTTTACCATGGTCAAAATATTCGGGTGTATGGCTATACAAAGCATTAGTTATTAAAAGCACCAACAAAATAAAGGCTCTGTAAAAGGAACAAGAATTTATAAATATATATAAATGTATATAATTATATATGTATATATAAATATATATGTATATATAAATATATAAATATATATATATATATATATATATATATATATATATATTATATTATATTATTTTTTTTAATGTGTGGATTGTATTACTTTAGTATATTAAAGACACGGTGATACTTCCATTTAAGCATGCCAAATAAAACATATGTAATTAAAATGTAATGAATATAATATCTTTCGTTATGTATATAATTAAAGGACATTTCACAGGAGCTCCATATAATAACAAACAAAAGGAAAAAATTACTTCTTAATATTTGAAATGAAATGGTTATAATTTTCGGAAATAATTTAAATAGAATAAAGATAATATTACCTATAGTTAGATTGTATATTGTCAAATGTATAAAGATTATATACTGAACAATTTTTTTTCGAATTATTCTTAATAAATAAATAATATTATATAATATATACATAGGTGTATTATTTTGTTTCTTTTCTTTATTTGAGAAAGATTTCCCATCCTTATGTGATGTATGGTAGGTGTCATTATTCGTAATATTCATGTTACGTTTAGGGCTCATATTGTAATTTTTTATACTAGGTATGATCATATCTATATTATTGCTTATGAAAATGATTTTAGCATGAGAAAATATTCGGAATATATCTTTATATTCTTTACTTGATAAACAGAAGATAAAAAAATATAAAAGTAATACACATATACAAAGTAATAAATAAATATTTTTATTAAAATCATTAAAGGTTACTATAATATTAAGAAATAGACTAATACATAATAGAATCTTCGAACCTTTAATTAATTTATGGTAATAATTTAATTTAGAATAATAATAAAAATGTTTTAAAAATAATAATAAGAATATATTTAAAAGAATAGATAAAATTAAGAAATATTTTTCTTTTATGTTGAATATATAGTAAAAATATTTTTGTGTGATATCCATTAGAGTTGTCATTTCATTTATGAATTCTATATATGATTCTTTTTCTTTTTTTAATAAAATGTCATTTTTAATAAATTTTTTATTTGGTTGAAAAAACAATTCCTTTTTGTCTTTTTGTATATTATGCCATGAGGATTTAATAAAATGATAATCTTCATTTTTTATTATATTATACTTTTTTTCATATTCATTCAGGTATCTATTCAATTGCCATAAGTTAGCATAATTTAATTCAGCAATATAATGTAAATTTAAAACATCATAATATAAATTTGTCTGTTCATTAGGTAATGAAAAATTATTATTATTATTATTATTTATATATGCATTGGGAATGAAATCCATAATAATATTTCCTATATTTCCATAAGGTAATGTTGACCCAATTAATAAGGATAAGGTACTCATTAAATTTACTTGTTTTGTATATTTAACATTATAATGGTAAGAATATTTTTTATTTCTATCTTTTAAATATGAATGATATTTTTTATAATTATCTATATTTTCATTATTAGTATTTTCTTCATTCAGTATGTTAACATTTTTTTTTAATTTATCTTTATCATATAAAACAAAATTATTTTGAATGATGTCATTATCTAAAGATATAAAGTTTAAGGGTGAATATGCAAAAAGAGCACTATGGGTTTCGTCCAAGCTGTATCCTCCGTGATCTCCTGTATCTAGCTGTCCATGATCACCAAAAAATATGAACAGTGTTTTTTTATCATCATTTTTTTGTTCCCTTTGATTTTCAATATCTTCAATAGTATGATCATTATCATTTTGTATATCTTCAATAGTATGATCATTATCATTTTGTATATGTTCAATAGTATGATCATTATCATTTTGTATATGTTCAATAGTATGATCATTTTCATTTTTTATATCTTCAATAGTATGATCATTTTCATTTTTTATATGATGACCGTTTCTATAAGTTTTAAATTTTTTTTTTTTTATTATTTTCCTTTTTTCTTTTTCTTCTGTGCTAATATTTTTAAGATTATCTAATTTTATTTTATTTATAATATCATATATGAATGTATCAAAATCTTTTAAGGCATCTCCCATGATTTTTGAGTTGGGTGTTTTTATATGTCCAATATGATCAACTGCTAACATATGTATATACATAATATCCCAATCATTTGATTCGTATTCTTCATAAAAATGTTTCTTTGCAGCAATATCTAATGAATAAAAATCAAAAACATTAAAGCTCTCATAAACTAATTCTTTAGAAAAATGTTTCATCAAATGAGTAATGGTATTATCACCTATAGCTATTGCTTTTTTATTATTTAAATGAAGCTGTTCAAAAAAATTATCTTCAACACTAGTCGTAGGACTAAAGTTTTCATTTACTTCCATATAATTTGGTATTGTACCCATAAATATAGATTTTATCCTTGAAGTTGTTATTGTAGGGGCTTCTGCATCAAACCGGAATAATAAAGTGTTGTTTTTTTCATTTTGTAAAATGTGATGTACATTTATCATGTTATTTAAAAAAAATAATGAGTTTTTTTTTCCCCCATCATTTGATATATTTTTTTTTTTGCTAGATATATTATTGTAGATATCGGTATTTTTTTCTTTTCCTATGAATTCCTTTTCATAATTAGTATCGTATAGGGTAAAATCAAATCTTAAGGAATCTATTAAAAGTATAACTACTTTATCATATGGTGCATTAATAATCGAAAAAGTATTTTTTTTCTTTTTCAAACTTTCTACGTATTCATCTCCAAATACTTTCCTACTAAAAAGCTCAAGATTTTCTGATTTTTCTTCAAGTGTTTGTCTTGCATAAAAATAGCCATTGATAAATGAGAAAAAAATCAATAGATTTATAAGTAGGATAATAGAAAATATTAGCGTATGATTACTTATGAAATGATGTAGGTTATCATTTTTTTTTTTAATATTATATTTAATTTTCATTTTAT
>NC_033657.1:524540-528710 GCF_001601855.1 Plasmodium reichenowi | reverse complement strand
AACCTATGTTATGAAGAAGAGAAGAAAAATTTAATAGGGTTATTAATTGAAAACAATTTTGATGAAGTATTTGAACCCTTGACTAGCGAAAGTCTTCGTTTTTTTTTACCTATGAATGGTTTATGTTTAATTGATTACCAGTTACATTTTTTTAAACAGAATAATGTAAAGAAGATATATGTCGTTGTAACTCATCATGAAAATGAATTATTGGATTATATTGAGAAGTTTCAAAGAAGTAAGAAGAGATATAATGATTTAGATATTGAAATAATAAAAATGAATAAGAAAGTAAAAACTTTAGGAGATGCATTAAGAGACTTTAAAAAGAGTGTTGAAGTATACAATGATATATTATTATTACTTTCAGATACGATTCCAATAGCTAATGTGAAAGACATTATTAAAGCTCATTTTACTAATAAAGAAAAATGTAAAAATCAAATTATGACGTTAATTTTATCACATTGTAGTTCGGAAAATAAATCTCACAATGATGATTATGTTTTAGCATATGATAATTTTACATTTAAACTTTTATTATTTGAACCATTAAAAAAAAAGAAACATTTTACATTAACAAATGATATATTTAAAGATATAAATATAAAAGATAGAAAAGGTTGTAGATATGAAGAAAAGGGCTTATTCAAAGGAGGAAATAAGGATTTAATTAATAATCATCATCATCACCATCACTATGTTAATATGGACGATGGTCATAATGTTGATGGATATAATAATATGTATAATATTAATAATAATAATAATAATAATAATAATCGTAGAGGTAGTCTTTATTCAAGGGGTACTGTTTATCATAGGGATAGTGTTTTTCCAAGAGATAGTTTTTACACCAGAGATAGTATTTTCCAAAGAGACAGCATATATCCAAGAGATAGCATATATCCAAGAGATAGTATATACCCAAGAGACAGCATATATCCAAGAGACAGTATATATACAAGGGGTAGTATATACCCAAGGGACAGCATTTATAATAGAAGTAATAATTACCATATGGATAATCTTCATAATATGGAATGTCATAATCTTATCGAAAACAATCAAGATATGGAATGTCATAACTTACGTACAAATTCTCAAGGTATGGATTATCGTGAACTTTTTAATAATTATCATGACATAGATATTCATCATTATAGTAGGAATAGACGTGCTTCTTTCATCCTAAATGCTTGTTCAAATTCAATTATCATTTCATATGATCTTATAATACCAAATATATTTATAATTACTCCACAAGTTTTGAAATTATTTGAAGATAATTTTGATTATCAGTGTATAAAAAAAGATTTTATATATAATATACTTAAACAAGAAATAAAAATAGAAGAGATATATGTTCATGAAATAAATGGTGATTATAATTATACCGAATGTAATAATATCATTACTACTTTATCAGACTTTCGAATATATTTTAAATTTTTTAAAATGTTAATTGAAAAAAATGTACATCCTTTTCTTGCTAATGCTTATCATTTACTTCCTGAACAGCCAAAACGCGTTTTGACTGAACCAGGTTTATATAAACATAAAAATGCAATTGTTCATGATACATGTAAATTATATAAAATTGTTTTAGTAGAAAAATTTACTGAAATATTAGATAATACTACTATTGAAAATTCAGTTATAGGAAAAAATTGTAAGATAGGAAAAAATTGTAAAATTATTAATACAGTAATAGCTAATAATTGTATTATTAAAGATAATGTTAGTATATTAAGTTCATTTATTTATGAAAATGTAATTATAAATGAGAATGTATTTATTGATGAATGTTGTGTTCTTGGAAAGAATATAAATATACCATGTAATATCGAAATTCCAAAATATACTAGACTGAGTGCATATTGTACAAATAATGTTAAAGATAAATTCCAATTAGAAAAAAAAAATAAAGAAGAAGATATACTATTAGAAGAACATCGAAAAGTTCGTGATATCGAAGAATCACAAAATGACATAACCAATGTTAAGGAAGAAGACACTATCGATAATCAAGATACTTTTGAAAATGAAAAGGAAGTTTCTGATATTATATGCCATCAACATATGCAAAGGGAAGAAAATGATTATGTAATTATTGATGAGAAAAGTTTTGATAATCCTAAGGAGGTAGCTAATAGTAACATTCTGAATGATCAGGAAAATGTAAAAAGAGAAGATAAGGAAGAATATGTTATTGTAGACGACCAGTCTCATGGTGAGATAAATGCGTCCATAGACAATGAAATGTTAGATCATAAGGTTGATGAAAAACACACAAATCAAATTAATGGAGATCAATATTTAATATGTGATGATAAGGAGCTACCAAATGTATTATCTGATAAGAATGAAGAACAAAATAATAATTTTGTTCATGCTGTGAATGACATTGGAAATAATGAACGAATAGATCAAAATACAGAAAAGAATAATAATATATCGGTTGATGAAAATATAAGCATTGGAATTAAACCAAGTAAAGATGATATTTTTAATGAGAATGAAAATGTTATATTAAATGTAGAACAACCATTTGATATAAATAATTATATAATAAAAACAAAATATACAGATGAACAACTAAGATTTTTTTCATTAATTGGGAATACACAAATGAATATTAATACTTCCTATATCTCATCATCAGAATATGACGATTCAGAAGATGATGAAGAAGAAAATGAAGAAAGTGAGGAAGAGGAGGTAGATGAAGAAAATTATGATTCAGGATATTCAACAACAAAAAATCATAGTACTATTTTAACTGATGATAATACAAGTGATGATAAAGGAGCAGAATTATTTAATGAAGATTCAGTAAATATGAGTGATATTAATAAACATTTTAATGATATTAATATTGATAATGAAAAGAATATTTTCTGTAAAGAAATCTCTTTATTATGTAAAGAAGCTATTAATAAACCACAATTTATGAGTCATAAAATCTTAGAAATGAAAAGTTTTAGACTTTCATTAAATTATACAGATCTTGATGTCCTTGTGGGTATCTTCCCTATAATATGGGAATATATAAATCAATTACCGTTTGATAAAGAATCTTGGATAGAAAACTTTGATAATGCAAAGTTAGATATGTTATTTTCATCTTTCCTATTAGAAGATCAATGTTATTATGAAACTTTATATGATTTAATATTAGATTATTCAAAAAAACAGTATCTAACTTCTAATATAAAAAATAATATCTTTGGATCTGATAAATTGTGTAATGCATTCGAGTATATCTATCACTCGGACATATTCGAATTTAACTATTTCAACGAGTAATACAAAAAAATAAAAAAAAAAATAAAAAAAATAAAAAAAATTAAAAATTATAGAGACAACTCAATATTTTTATGTATAAAATTATGTGATTATGTATAAAAATGCTATATGTATTTACATGTATATATGTTTAAATATGTACATACATTTATGTGTATATTTATATATTTATTTATTTATAGGTGGATAAATAAAAATCAATCGGATGAGTTTTTGAAAAACAACATGCGATTAAAAGCTTTTGCTGAGTGGCTAGCAGATGAATAATGAAATAATAAAAAAAAAAAAAAAATGGCAAAATATGATAAATAAATATGGCACATTTTTTATTATGCAAATGTTGAACAATTGGTATTAAAAAGGAAGTATAAATAAATAAATATAAAGAAATATATATATATATATATATATATATATATATATATATATATATATATATTATATCACTACAAGGCGTATATATAAAAAAAAAAAAAACAGAATTTATTATAATATATATATTATTGTGTATTATAATAATTTGTTGATTTTTTGTATTTGTTTTGTGTAAGGGGGAAAACAATATATGTATATAGTTATTTAGAAAAAGCTTACGATTTGGGTAAGTGTGAATTATTATTTCCCCCCTTTCTTTCTTTTAACGTTATACCCTTTTATAATATGTTATGTGTGTTCATATTTTGTTATTATTTTGTTATTATTATTTTTATTATTGTTTTATATTTTTTTTTTATTATTTTTTTATATATTTTTTTATTCTTTTTATATATTTTTTTTTTTTTTTTTTGATTTTAATTTTTTTTTTTTTTTTTTATTTTTTTAAAATAATTTTTTTTTTTTTTTATTTTTTTTTTTTTTTTA
>NC_033657.1:518914-524440 GCF_001601855.1 Plasmodium reichenowi | reverse complement strand
TTTTTTTTCATTTTCTTTATTTTTTTTAAAAAATATATTTCTATGTTCCTTTTTTCTTTTTTATCTTTTTTTATTTTTTTTAACAACTATATTTACATTTTCTTTTTTTTCCTTTTTTATTATATTTTTATTTATTTTTTATATTTATGATATATATATGATATATATATATATATATATATTTATTTATTTATTTATGTTCATGTGTTATATTATTTTTTTTTGCTTCTTTTTTTAAATGTATAATTAAATTGAATCAATTTTTTTGTGCTTCCTATATTTTATTATATAAATATATGTTTTTATGAGTATATATAATATATATTATTGATATTATAAAATTTTACATATATATTATATATATATATAATTTAATAATGTATGTTTTAAAAAAAAAAAAAAGAAAAAAAAAAGAAACAATGGCCAAATAAATAATATAAAATGAATATATTATTATAAATATAATACTTTGTGATATTTAAAATTTTTTTTTTTTTCTTTTTTCTTTTTTCTTTTTTCTTTTTTTTTTTCTTTTTTTTTTTTTTGGTAATATTTTTCTTCGTATTTACATATTTTCATGAATTTTCAAAAAACATATTGAGACTTTTTTTTTACTTATAAGATTTTAAAATTTTTATCTATTTAATATAATAATATATTTTATTCTCTTTTTTTTTTTTTAATTTCTCATACCAAAATAAAGGAATATATAAACCTTCACTCATAAAATACACTTGTATATATAATAAAAAGATGTTGCATAAAAAAAAAAATAAATAATACATAAAATAAGTATTCATTTCTTTTTGTTTTTTTAAATAAAAAAATCGCATATAAAAAAATAGGGCATATTATTATTATATTATATATAAGATGAATTTATATATATATTATATATATATATTATATATAATATATATAATATATATTATACTAGTAAAAAAAATTTATATATCCTATGAAGGATTATAATATATTTTTATTAATTAATAAAAATAATTTTCATGTTCTCACAAAGATATTATGTTGATAAAGAAAATATACATGCGATTAGTTATATATATAAATATATATATTATATATTATATATTTATATTATATATTATATATATATATATATATATATATATATATATATATATATTTTATTAATTGTAGGTAGATTTAAAAATATAATAAAATAAAAAGTTAATAAATAAATAAATTATATAAATAATACCATATGAAAGAAAAAAAAAAATATATGAAGGAATAATATAATATTATTCATAATATTGATAAAAATATTATTATATAAATTATATAATAAAAAATATTAAGAATAAACAATACATATATAAATATCATATATAATAGTTTTATTACAAGTTATAAAACAATTTTACAGTTATATATTTTTTATATAAAATGAATATATAAAAATTCTATTATTTATAAAAAAAAGAAAATACACTTATATATAAAACCATTTAAAATGAATTATATATTTTTTTATATTTTATGATATCTTTAAAAGTTCAACAAATCAAAGTATTATATATGATTAATATAAATATTTTATCATATGTATATATTTTATTGTTGTTAGTAATATATATATATATATATATATATATATATTAACATAATATGCTAAAAAGTAAAAAATGTAAAATGATATATTTCATTTATCCTTTATTATTTAATGTCATATATATTTATTTCATTTCATTTTATTTTATTTTTTGGAATTAAATTCTAATATGATTATATAATTTCTACACACATATAAGAATATTCAATTATATATAATATATATAACAATTTTCTTTTCTTTTTCTTTTTCTTTTTAGTTGCATTTTAATATTTGTTGTATGAAAAGTAATTCATTATTTGTACTTAAATAAATAAATATATAAATATAAATATATATATATATATATATACATATATATATTTATATATTTATATTTATACATGAAAAGAAGAGAACTCTCAAAACAAATGAATAAATAATTTTTCATGAGATTATTTGTTTATTATTTAAAAAACAAGAATTTGTTAAAGTTAAATAATTTTCATAAAATATTAAGATCATATAAAATTGAAAAGATGAATAATAATACAAATGGAGAAATAATTATCCCCCAAGAATATTTAGAAAAGTCAGAATGTTTGTTTAAAGAATTAAAAGAATTAAATATAAATTTTAAGGAAGTAAAACATGGATTAGCTGCTACTATTAAAGATTTATTAGAAATGAATTTAGAGAATTCTACAAATATATTAAAGAATTTGTTTTTAAAGGATAAGAAGAAAAATTATTTTCTAATATGTACATTAAATAACAAAATTGTTGACTTAAAAAATTTATCAAATATTTTAAAAACAAACAACTTAAGATTTGTTGACGAAAACAATTTAAATAATATTCTCAATATCCAACCAGGTTGTTTAAGTCCTTTGGCTATTAAAAATGATAAAGAAAATGTCGTAAAATTATATTTTGATGAAGAGATAAAAAATATGCAAGAGGTTATTATACATCCTTTACATAATTATAGTAGTTTATATATAAAAACAGAGGATGTAATAAAATTTTGTGAATCTTTTAATCACGCTCCTGAATATGTACAAATTAAAGAAGATACTACATCAAAAGCACGTGTAGATAAAAAAGAAGATGTGCAAGAAGAAATGTCCAAAAATGAAGAATTACAGAATAATAAAAATAACAATAATAATAATAATAATAATAATAATAATAATAATAGTAATAATAATAATAATAATAATCATATCAAGGATACCATTTTAAAAGGAAAGCTTTTAAGTAATAATGAAGTTGAAGATAACAAATCTAAGGATAGTAATATTTTAGGTATCACTTCAAAAAAAATAGAAAATTTTTCAGATTGGTATACGCAAGTTATTGTAAAAAGTGAATTAATTGAATATTATGATATTTCGGGTTGTTATATATTAAGACCCGCTGCATATTATATATGGGAATGTGTTCAAGCTTTTTTTAATAAAGAAATAAAAAAATTAAATGTTGAAAATTCTTATTTCCCATTATTTGTTACAAAAAATAAATTAGAAAAAGAAAAACATCATATAGAAGGATTTAGTCCAGAAGTTGCTTGGGTTACAAAATATGGAGATTCTAATTTACCTGAAGAAATTGCTATAAGACCAACAAGTGAAACAATTATGTATTCAGTGTTTCCAAAGTGGATTCGATCGTATCGTGATTTACCTCTTAAATTAAATCAATGGAATACTGTGGTACGTTGGGAATTTAAACAACCAACTCCATTTATTAGAACTCGAGAATTTTTATGGCAAGAAGGACATACAGCTCATAAAAATGAAGAAGAAGCTGTGAAATTAGTATTTGACATTCTAGATTTGTATAGGAGATGGTATGAAGAATATCTAGCTGTACCTATTATTAAAGGAATAAAAAGTGAAGGAGAAAAATTTGGAGGTGCAAATTTTACTTCTACTGCTGAAGCTTTTATAAGCGAAAATGGAAGAGCCATACAAGCAGCTACATCTCATTATCTTGGAACAAATTTTGCAAAAATGTTTAAAATTGAATTTGAAGATGAAAATGAAGTTAAACAATATGTTCATCAAACATCATGGGGATGTACCACTAGATCTATTGGTATTATGATAATGACACATGGTGATGATAAAGGATTAGTTCTACCACCAAATGTTTCTAAATATAAAGTTGTTATTGTACCTATCTTTTATAAAACAACAGATGAAAATGCTATACACTCATATTGTAAAGATATTGAAAAAATATTGAAAAATGCACAAATTAATTGTGTTTATGATGATAGAGCATCTTATTCTCCTGGTTATAAATTCAACCATTGGGAATTAAGAGGTATTCCCATAAGAATAGAAGTTGGACCTAAAGATTTACAAAGTAATTCTTGTGTTATTGTTAGAAGAGATAATAACGAAAAATGTAATGTCAAAAAAGAATCCGTATTATTAGAAACACAACAAATGCTTGTTGATATTCATAAAAACCTGTTCTTAAAAGCAAAGAAAAAATTAGACGATTCAATTGTTCAAGTTACGAGTTTTAGTGAAGTCATGAATGCATTAAATAAAAAGAAAATGGTACTTGCACCATGGTGTGAAGATATTGCAACAGAAGAAGAAATTAAAAAAGAAACTCAAAGATTATCATTAAACCAAACAAACAGTGAAACGACATTATCTGGTGCTATGAAACCTTTATGTATCCCGTTAGATCAACCACCTATGCCACCAAATATGAAATGTTTCTGGTCAGGGAAACCAGCTAAAAGATGGTGTTTATTTGGTAGAAGTTATTAAAATGAAATGATATATTATTAAATATATATTTTTATTATTTTTATTATTTTTATTTTTTTTTTTTTTTTATTTTTTTTTTTTTTTTTATCATTATTATATATGATATATATATTCTTATATATATTTGTATATATGTACCCCATTTTTCATTTAAAATTCAATAGTATATAAAAACATTTATATTTGAAGATATTTACATCATTCATTTTTCATTCTTGTTAATATTATTACTATATTTTTTTTATTAACAAAATTTCAAGACATTACAACATAGTTGCATGGTTTATCTTTTCTATTTTTTTAGATTATACACGTTTTTAAATTAAAAATAAAAAGTAATGTAATTGTTATATAAAAAATATTTTTAATATATGAGAATATTTATGTTTATAAAATTAGTATGTTTCTTAAAAAGTTTTAGTAATTATTTACGCTTTATAAATAATTAAAGAAAGCAAAAGTGAAGACAAAAAAAAAGAAAAATAAAAAAAATATAATAAAAATAAACAGATGTTATTTTCATACGCTAAAAATATGCATAATGATATTATAATATTAGGAATATAAATATTATAATATGTGTAATAATATCCTTTAAAATATTATAGCATAAATATTTTGTATTCTTAACAACTGTTCCAATTCAAGAACAAAAAAAAAAAAAAAAATAAAAATAAAAATAATAAAATAACAATTTATTTCTTCAAAATGTTTATGTAAGCATATTTTATATAAATTAAAAAAAATATTTTAATCTTAATATAATTTTTGTTAAAAAAATAAAACGTTGCCTTTAAAAATTTTTTCCACAATAATAATATAATATATTACATATACTATATATTATATTATATCTATATATATATATATATATATTTATTACATATATAATTTTTTTCTATTTATATGGAGAACCTATTAATATAATATATTTTATATGACTGATTTTAATTTTTGTTTTTTATATACATTATAAATATATTCTATATTGAAATTTTATTAATATATTAATAATATTTCTTTCTTTCCTAATTTCAAGTTTTACTTTTTTGATTGTATTGCATTTTATTATTTATTAATAAAAATTATCTATTCCTGTAATAATAGATATATTTAAAACATTAGGAATCCGATCTTTTCTTTTTTTTTTTTTTTTTTTTTTTTTTTTTTTTGAAATAAAAA
>NC_033657.1:517227-518514 GCF_001601855.1 Plasmodium reichenowi | reverse complement strand
TTTTTTTATTTTATTTTTTTTTAATTAAAAATTTTTTTTTTTTTTTTTTTTTTTTTTTTTTTTATTTTTTTTTTTTTTTTTTTTTTTTTTTTTTTTTTTTTTTTTTTTTTTTTTTTTGAAATAAAAATAAATATTATATAATGAGTAATGTTTAAAAATTTCCAAATTTTATATAGTATTATGAATCTATAAAAAAAATTATGAAATAAATGTAAAATATTGTTTAATAAAAAATTGTATATAATTTGTAAAATTTTGATATTAACTTAAAATATATATATATATATGTATATATATATATTAATGATATAAAGAACAATGGCATCAAACATTTTATTTGAAGATCGTTTTGTTATAAGTAGTGTAGATAATTCAAAATTTGAAAAAGTGAGTAGAATTAAAGCAAAAAGTACAGGTTATGATGCAGAATTAATACTTGATGTTCATTCTGAATTGTTCAAGGTTGAAGAAAAAAAGGTAATATTTAAAAAAGAGAAAAGAAAAACAAAGGCATTATTTTATTATCTGTATAGTTCTACATATTTATTTGTGTAGTTATTTTATTAAAAATATTTATATAATTATTTAATATATATATATATATATATATATTTTTTTTTCAGGCTATTTATTTAGCACTTCAAGATAAATTGTTAAATCGAAATGACGAAAAGGGTTGGGAACAAAATGAAAATGTTCCATTAAATAATATTGAATATATTATGAGTGGAAGAATTTTTAAATTTGAGGAATTATCATCTGAAAGAAGGTATAATTTAATATTTCCCTATAAATATGAAGAATATATATAAATATTAATGTATTAATGTGTATATGTATTATATAATAAAATATTTTTATATGTATTTAATTATGTATTTTTTTTTTTTTTTTTTTTTTGAACATTTATTTAAATTTATAATTTTTTAACCTGTACCATACATATATTTGTCTATTAAAAATGTTACATTATTAAGTGGTAACATTTATTATATACATATATATATATATATATATATATATATTTATTTATTTCATATTTTTATCAATTTCTTTTAGGACTGTATATGCTTCCTTTGGAGGATTAATGATGGCACTGACTACTGATAAACAATTCATTGGAGATTTGGAAATCGATATGAAAATATATTTACTAACCAAAAATATAGATATTGAAAGAACAAGAGAATAAAAACTTTACCTTTTTTAGCTAGTTCTTATAAACAGCTAGAACCAAAAAAAAAAAAAAAAAAAAAAAAAAAAAAAAAAAAAAAAAAAAAATAATTA
>NC_033657.1:512554-515583 GCF_001601855.1 Plasmodium reichenowi | reverse complement strand
TTAGTTTATACATAAAATGTAATATTAAATAGGTATAATATTTCATGTGCACATATTCTGATAGAAAAAAGGGAAAGAAAAAAAAAAAAAAAAAAAAAGGAATAAAATAATAAGATATATCTCTGTAGCTGTGTAGATATAAAATAAATTGATTTTACTTTATTTTATTTTTAATATGTATGTATTTTTTGATTGAACCAACTGGATGTTGCTCCAGGGAGATCACTTGCAGACATATCGGAAACTTTAAAATATTCTGAATTTGTTAAGGACATTTTTGTAATAAAATATGTAGATATAAATTGCAAAAGAGCTGTCCCAAATAACATGAATCTTTGCCTCCAATATGTATCAAATATATAGCAAATGATAAAAATGATAGGAAAAGAAAAAATATAAAATAGTCCGTATACATACAATTTTTTTAAAAATTTACGAATTGGTGTAATCTTAGACATTGTAAATAAATTGTTTATATTAAAATGATATAAAATAGCTAGTGATATTCTTAAAACAAATATTATGTACCCAGTTACATTATCATTGTCGAAAAATTTGGAAGAGGTTTCCATTATATAAGTATTATCTAATATGACCAAAATTACCTGTATGGAATAAATAATATATGTAATATATATATATATATGTATATTTATTTATTTATTTATTATTACACCAATTATTTTTTTTGCCATATATTTTTTTCATTCATTTTTCTTACGTGAAATATGGTGATAATTATAAAGATAACCTTAATTCTTAATATTATATCGAAGGAAGCCTCAAAAATGGTAAAACCGTAACTCAAGGAAAGTAACATTGTGCACATAATTATTTGTGCTAAGAAATTTAATATATTAAAAGAGATTTTAAAGAATTCAATTCCTATTCCATTCTTTGAATAAACAAACAAGTGGATTAGTAATAATGAGTTAGATAATAATTGTATAAAAATGACAATGGCTACCGAGAGTATCATAGCATGTTTATGACTTTTAGATGTAATATTTTGTATTATAGTATTACCATAATTAAAAATTAAAAGGATATATAGAATAGTTAATATAAATGTAAGTATAGGTGAATAAAGTAATTCATAAGAAAAATGTGATTTATTTGTTTGAAATATATTAACTTCATATTCAATATGAAATCCTTCGTTTTGATATATATAATCAATAACCTGTTCATAATATCCGTTTTTATATAAATTATTATACATATTATTAAAATTCTTCATCTTTTTAAATTGGTAATATTTAAGAAAAAATGATATATCATTAATTTCACTTTTGGTGAATTGTTCTTCTAGAAATAAAAATCTTTTAGGATTTTCTAAAAGAGTTATTTTGTCGAAATTGAATGATTTATAAAATATGGACTTATTCTTTTTCTCATTCATATTGTTATTCATATTGTTATTCATATTGTTATTCATATTATTATTATTATTATTATTATTCATATTATTATTATTTATATTTTTCTTACCATATATATCTTTTTCAGTTTCTTCATTTTGAAAATCATTATAACTAGTGTCCTGTTTTATATCCATATCATTTAAACTTGATATGTCAAACTTCTTTGAAGCGTGCAATAAATATTCCCAATAAGCTAATTTTGTCTTTATATTTAATTTTAAATTACGTATGAAATTATCATAACAATCGTCAAACATTAAAAACCAAACGTGTACTCGATGTGTTGTTTTAGCATATATTTCTTTGTATGCATAATTAGAATTTTTTTCATTTAATATTGGTCCATAATTTAATATTTCAGATTGAAGCAATTTATTATTTCTTAATTCACTATGTATAGCATTAAACGACATAGAATATTTATTATTAATAAAATTTTTTAAATTATATGTTTTACTATTAACTAAATCTGAATATTTAAAATAAAAAGGTATATTAAACATATGAGAATTTTTTAAATTACCAAAGGCATAACATTTATCATTTTTATTAACATATTTTTGTTCAATATCTTGCATGAGTGTTATTCTTTGAGGTATATATTCCAAATCCTGATTACTTAAAACGTAATAAGCATTATCATAATCCATATGAAGTAATTTATTACTTTTATTATTATTATTATTATTATTATTATAATCATCATCATCATATTTACTATCATTATTATTGTGGTTGTTCCCATCATCCTTATATTTTTCCATATCCTTCAAAGTTTTATTATTAAGCTTATAATAGTTGTTGAGTAATTTAGCCATTATATTATCTCTAAGTTTCATTTTAATACTAAATTGACAAGTTCCTATATTACAACTGAATTTTGTTAAATAATGAATTTTGTCATTTTTTTTCAGATAAAATTGTCCTTGATATACCTTTCCTTGTATATTCTCCTCATTTATAAAAAATAATAATATCCATAAGAAAAACGTAAACATGTAGTTGTGACTTTTACACATTATTCTTTTCAATACATACAACATTACAAGTTTTAACTATCACAAGAAAATATATATATATATATATATATATATATATAATATTATAATATATGATAAAATAAAATAAAGGAAAATTGAAAGAATATATATTTGTCTACATAAATATAAAGAATTATATATATATATATATATATCAACCTTTATATTTATAATTATTGATATTGATATTTTTTTAGCTATAGCAATTCATTAATTCTTTCTTAAAAGACAAAAGCATAAATATGAAATTACATATATTTCAGACAACTTAAATTAAATCATAAAATTATAAAATGCAAAAAAAAAAAATATATTTTTTTATCATATAATAAAAAAAGTAACAAAAACAACAAGAATTAAAAGAAAAAGAAAAAAGATGAACAAATAAAACAGAAAAATAATCTGGACAAGATAGATTTCTATATTATTTTAAATATATAAAATAAGAAACACAATAAAATTATATATAAATTATCAAAAGACAGAAAAAATATATATATTTTATTTATAAAATATTTTGTTACAAAATGGTGTATTTTATAATTTATTTATTTTTATTTTTTAA
>NC_033657.1:510025-512454 GCF_001601855.1 Plasmodium reichenowi | reverse complement strand
TATGCATTTTATAATATGTAGCATTCCACTGTCTTGTAATAATATATAAATATATATATATATTTATTTATTTATTTATATCAAAATAAATAACATATACATATTTGTTTAAATATTATAATGTTTATATAATCAACTTCGTTGTTATATTGTCTTTTTCTTTTTTATTTTTAAATTTGTTTTTTCATAGCCTTAAAAAAAATAAAGTGTGCATGTTTTTATTTTATTTAAAATTATACCATTTTATTTTTTTAATAATTACAATTTAAACTTTGTATCGATAATATTTACAAGTTCAAATATAAGAACGTTGATATATATATATATATATATATATATATATATACATATTTATATTTTAATATATTTATATATTTATATAATTACTTATATTTGTGCAATTTTTATAAAATGATCAAACGTTGTTTTGCAAGGTTTTGGGATTTATAACAAATTGTATATAATTAAAAAAAAAAAAAAAAAAAAAATGTCAGATATTTCAGACTTCTCTGAAACGGAAGACTTTTCGGAAGAGGAAAAGAAAACAGAAGCACTTACGAAAAAGTCAAAAAATATTAGTGTTTCTAAGAAAAGGATTGAAGAAAATTTGGAGTCAATGAGTAAGAACAATAGCTTAATAAGTATTGATATAGTAAATGAGAATGAGAAATTAAATGCACAAACCTCTGGAACATATAAAAGAACTTTGCAAACACAAAAAGGTTCAGAAGATGATAATGTGTTGAATATAAAGGAATCGAAAACATTTAAGCAATCCTTTAGTAATTCGAAATTGAAAGGAGTAAAACATAATACAAGTGTGAATGCTAAAGTTGCTGATTGTGTTATGTCTCCACCTGAATTTTTTTTATCTCATATTTATCATGATAATAAAGTATTTACTAAAACATATGGACATTCAATGGTAGAATATGAAAATGAATTTTTCATTTATGGTGGAATAAATTCTAAAAATGAATACTTAGATGAATTTTTAACATTTACATATGGAACTAATACATTTACTTCAAAAAAATTAAGTGTGAATCCAGGGAAAAGAGCTTATGCATCTATGACCTTAACATATAATATTAATAATAATAGTCCATCTTTATTATTATTTGGTGGATTATGTGGACCAAATATATTAGCAAAAGATTGTTATATGTATGATTTTATGGAAGATATGTGGTCAAAATACACATTTAAATTAGATTCATCTCCAGGTACAAGGTATGGGCATGCATATACATATTGTCCTAATAGTTATGCTACCATTATTTGGGGGGGTGTAAATCGAAATAATGAATTACTAAATAGTGGTCATAAATTTAATAATGGTGAATGGAGTGAACTTAAACATAAAGGAATATGTCCATCAGGTAGAGTTTATTCAACTATTGTTTGGCTTGATAGAACTACTAAAGAAAATATACATTATAGTTTTTTATATTTATTTGGTGGTGATTTAACAAATAAAGGTTCTCCAACAGATGAATTATGGGTTTATAATTTTAAAAAAGAAAATTGGTTCTTAATGAAAAATTCTTCAGGTGAAGCTCCTTGTCCTAGGTGGAAACATGGAGCTGTCATTTTTGATAAAAATATGTGGATATCTGGTGGTTTATGTTCAGGTTGGTTTTCTAATTATTCAATACCAGATTTATATGTATATGATATACCTTCAAATTGTTGGTTTAATTGTCAAATAGCTTCTAAACAAATACACAATTGTTATGATTATGGTACTTTAAATTTACATTCTCAAACTAAAGCTTTTTTTTTATTCGGAGGAAAAAATGCTAACAATGACCCTACATCTAATGTCTGTAGATTTGCCCCTCTATGTACCAATGTATCTATTATGACCATGAGAAATGAAATCAAGAGATTTTCTAACTACGTACTTGATGTCAAAAACGAATCAGAAGATACTGCAAATAATGTTTCAGAAATGCAAAAAATTATACATACTTTTAGTCTAGATATTAAAGATTTTAAAATACTTTTCGAAGCTCTAACAAAAAGTATACAATTGTTAAATGATAATATAGAGAATATTAATAAGGAAATTGAACTTTTAAAAAAAAACATTTCAAAAGAAGTTGAAGCTGAAAAAAAATCCAATGTAATAAATAATGTGCCTAATCCAAATGACAAAGCAGAGGAGTTTGTAAACGAAGTCAAGGAACCACAAATAAATATGGAAAATAAATAATACATACACTAATGATATATATATATATATATATATATATATATATATATATATATATTATATATGTATATTTGACATAATAATATATTTGCATTATATACACTATTTAGGAGCAATCAACTTTTTTTTTTTTTTTTTTTTTTTTTTTTTTTTTTTTTATATATGAGATTATTATATAAATATGCTTTTATATTTTTTTACATGTAATATA
>NC_033657.1:504011-509925 GCF_001601855.1 Plasmodium reichenowi | reverse complement strand
ATATAAATATGCTGTCATATTATATTACATGTAATATAGATAACAAATAATATATTTTGTTTCTTTTCTTTTCTATTTTGAGTATTTTTTATTATTTATTTATTTTGTATGCTATAATACTCTGTACTTACTAATTTAATAATAAAAATTAATTTATAAATATTTTTTTATGTTAATAATAAAATAGACAAGAACTGTATGAGTCTTTCTTAAATATAAATTTAAAATATTTGTATCTTAGACTACTATTAAAATATATAAATAAAAAGTGTAACATTTATATAATAGAATTATTTTTTCTATAATATGTGTAATTATAAATATGAATATTTATGTAAATGTATATTTTCCCCTATTAATACGCGTTCTATATATATTAAAGAAATTATTATTTGATTTATACGTAATACCTCTTATCTTGAATAAGCAATCTTGTGAAGTTATGAATGATATGTTTTAAAAAAAAAAATATTTAATAAAATAAAAAAAACAAAAGTTATAATATATATATATATAAATATTTAATATAATGAATATTAAAAAAGATCAGACCATAAAAGAGGTTGAACAAAAAAGTAATGCATTGGCAGAAATTAATATGTACGAAAATTCAGAACTTTTTTCTGATACGACTATGTCAGAGATAGATAACTCATATAAATTTTGGAATGAAGAAGACGAACATACGTATAAACTGAAGGAAATATATATATATATATATATATATATACCGAATGATATTATATAATTATTTAATATAATATCATTTCTTCTTACTTTTTTTTTATTAGATCCATTTTTGATATATGCAAAGAATTCGAAAGTTCAGAGGAGGAATATGAGAAAAGGGATGTTAGGAAAAAATCACAAAATTACCAAAGGAATAATAGTATTGAAATAAATACAATGCCATTGGAAAATACTACACAAGATGAACAAACAAATGATTTTGAAAAAGAAACATATTAGTTAGATGGGTGTTAAAAAAAAAAAAAAAAAAAAAAAAAATTCATATTGTTTTTTTTTTTTTAATTTTTAATATATATATATATATATGTATGTATAAATTACCAATCATATCCCGAACATAATTTTATCCTTAAATTCTTCAACAAAATTGTAGTTGACTTTTCTTAATGAAACAAAAGGCTTAAAAATTTCTGCGTAATGTAAAAGATTTTTCTGAGTTAATTCTGAATATTTATTATCATTTGAATACGATTTAACTTGAACAAATGCTCTATCATGAAATAAAGGTTGTTTGAAATTTTCATCTTTAAAATGTTGTAAGATTAAAACGATTATATGATCACTATTACCATATTTATTATGAAAGATATGAGCTTTGATATAAATTTTATGACTCAAATAATAACCAAAAGATTTCATTATTTGTTTATAAGTATTATGAACAATATATTCGGAAACAATATTAACATCAACTTTACTTTTTTCAGAACTTTTTAAAATGGCACCCTTTTCATATTTTCTTAATAAACATAATTCTTTTAAATGAAAAGGTTCTAAATATTCTCTAAAAATATATTCCTTTTTTTGTGCTTTTGGGGATAATATATCTAATTCTTCTTTAGAATCATATTTGTAATATGAATCGATCCATTTATATACATTGTTTACATCCGATGCTTTAGTTATGACATTTAGAAAATCTTGAAATTTATTATCTTCATCAATATGTATTTTTTCATCAGTAATATATAAACTACTTAATGAATATTCCGTATATTTAGAAAAGTCATTTTTATTTATATTATTTAATATATCTTCATTTGTCCATTTATTACCAATCTTTTCTCTTATATTAAAACCTTCATTTCCCTCACCAATTTTATCATTCTTATTAAAATCAGATATGAGCTCATCAAAAAGTTGTTCTACGTTTTCATTCATAATGTATCTTTATCCCTTTTCATAAAATATAAACGCAAATATATGTATATATATATATATATATATATATATATTATAGTAAATCAAGTGTGTACAGAAAAAAGTATTAAAACATAATAAAAAGGTTCTTTCAATAATAAAAAACAAAAAAAAAAATAATTATACGAACGAATGTATTAATTTATAACATACAAATAAAGAATCAAATTTAAAAGTTCAAAGTTTTATGCTTTTTATTCATATTGTATATATCAAAGAGGGAGTGGTATATTTTTAATACATTAACGAAAAAAGGGAAAAAACTAAAGAATATTATTAACTACAAAAAAAAAAAAAAAAAAAAAAAAAAAAAAAAAACAGAAGGAACGATAAGGAAAATAATAATATTATAAAATAGAATAATTTGAATGATATTCTTTATTATTTTCTTAAAAAGTTTATATATAGTTATATGAAATATTATATATATATATATATATAAATTCGTTTTGTAACAATTTTACTTTTGGATAAGGATATATTATTAAATTAATATATAGTGAATAATTTATAAAATATCATATAATGTTTACGAAAAAAAAAATAAATTAGATATATTTATAATAGTTATAATATTTATATGATATATAATACTGTAAATGAAATCAATAATTATTTTATTATTATACCTATTGCTATATTATTATACTACGTGAAGTGAAAATAAGTAAATAGAAGAATATATATATATATATATATACATATTTTTTAAAATGACATATGAATAAATAAATATATAAGTATATAAACATATAAATATAATATATATATATATATATATATATATGTATAATATAATATTTTAATTTTTAATAATACTAAAAAATATAGAAAAATAAAATAGAAGTAAAACAAGTACAGTTTCAGTATTGAAAAAGTAACACTATGAAAAAATGAGGCTGTTAAAAGTCAACTTACCTGGCTGGCGTTTGGGGTAGCTCAAGCATTATCCTGACGTAGTTCGGAGCAGAGCATTGCACTCAGCTGACTGTGATGAGCTATAGACTCTCCACATGGGGGGTGCTAACAGCAAAATTTTTGCCCGTGGCATAATTCATCTAATGATTATGCCATTTAACAAAAAACAATTTTAAATTATCAAAATTTTTACATCTTTTATATATGAGAGAATATTATATATATATATATATATATATTTATATATAATTATAAATAATAATTTTTTTCTTTTTAATATTGAAAAGAAATTATAATATATATATTATAAGTAATTTATTTTATTATCCTTAATTTTTTTTTTTCTTAAGAAAAAGGAAAAAAATTTATTCGCAAGCTCTCAAAAGTATTCATATATATTATATATATATATATATATATATATATATATATATATTATATTTTAAATATTGTTAATCTTATTTTTTATTTTGCTAATATTTATTTTATAACGATCCTTATTAGTTCCAAAACAAAATATTTATTATGTAATAATATTATATATTGTTTCAATATTAAAGAGAATAGTTTCCTTTGTTTGTTTTTTTAGTTTTCTCAATTATTTTGATATATATATTATTATATTTAAATCTTTATTACCTTGGCTTTATAAATATATTTATTAATAATATCAACAAAAAGAAAATATTTTTAGTAATAATATTCATCAGAATATATTTATAAATGAATGAGTTACTATGTTTTTATTTTATTTTTTCGTAAGAAAAGGATATTTTTTAATATACTTTTATATTTATAAGAACATTTGAAAGTAAATGAAGTTTTTATTTAATTAAAAATGGTTATATGTGAAATAAAGAAAATATACAAATGAACAAAAGTATTGTAAGGTTTATTTTGTATATATATATATATATATATATATATATATATATATATTACCATTGAAGTTTTAAGTATAAATTATTAACATATAATTTATATGGCAATAAATTTTACATTTTATATTTCCCTTTTTAATTATAATAATAAAAGGATATACATTTACATTCTTATGTATGTTACTCTTATCGTTCGTAAAGTAGTAAAAGTATATTTTATATAAATATAAGAACCACAAGAGGTATATATAAAAATGTTTACATAAATAAATAAATATATATATATATATATATATATATATATTTCTTTTATTTATTCTTTTCCATATGCCTTTTTTTTGTAAAGAATATTTTATTATGAAACAAAAGAAAAATTATGTGTAAATACTAGGACTTATAACCACGTAAAATACTTCATATTTTAGAAACAGTTTAATAAAAAAAAAAAAAAAAGAAAAAGAAAAATTATATCCAATGTTAAAGGATACAGTGAGTTATATATATTTATAATGCTCATGTAAATCTATAAAACTTTTTTTTATTTTTTATATATATAATATAAATATATGTTAACAAAATTTTTTATGTGACGAAGGAAATAATAATGAAAAATAATTTTGTTATTTTCCACATATAAATTATAATATATATATATATATATGTGTAACACATTTAACAACCATATTTAATACAATCTACATGATTTTATTATGTATCAACTTATTTATGTTTATTAAAAAGTTACATATAATAAAAAAAAGAAAAGAAAAAAAAAAATAATATATATATATATATATATATATATATATATATATAATTTTATATTTTATTATTCGAATATTTATAAAATAAGGTTGCATTTTTAAATGGAACGATTATATATAAAATGATTTTACCAATATATAACAAAAAAAAAAGAAATAATTATTAAAAGAAATTTATAGTTATATTATATATGTGTTGGATCGTATTATAAATAAATAAATATATATATTTATAAATATATATATGTATAATATAATTAAAAAAGAAAAAAAAAATTAAATGAAACACTTGTTTTCATTTTTATTTATATGGTTATATTAAAAAAACAAATAAATCTACAAATATATTTTTTTTTAAACACATAAAAAGATGTATACGTTATGATATATGTCCATTAAATATTATTTATATACGAAAAAATAAAAAATAAAAAAAATAAAAATATATGGTTCCTATAAAATCAATTTAATATAAGGTCATTTTTCATTCCATTATTTATATTTTTAACGGTTCAAATTTTTGGAGAAAATTTTCCTAAAATTATATGCTCCAATTATTTAAAAAAATATATATAATACATATTTATTTTTATTATATATATAATATAATATATAGTATAAGAATATATATAATATATATATATATTATAATAAACCTTATTAAAGTAAATTTTTATAATGTAAAACTAGGAAAAATTTATCATTTGTAGGTTAATACTAAAATATACAATTTTTTTTTTTTTTTTTTTGGATATTTAGATTATAAATAATAAAAATATATACATATATATATATATGAATTAAATATTTTCAAATATTAAATTTGAATATAAGTATTTAAATGAATATTATTATAAAATTTATTTGTAAATTATAATAATACGTTAAAAATTTGTTCTCGAGAAAAAAAAAAAAAATATATATATTATATTTATATATATATAATATTTTATATTATTATATATATATATATATATATACAATATATAATAATTGATTAATATCTTTTATAAATAGCATAAAAATTTAAATGTTTAT
Source organism: Plasmodium reichenowi (assembly GCF_001601855.1). Classification (NCBI taxonomy): domain Eukaryota; phylum Apicomplexa; class Aconoidasida; order Haemosporida; family Plasmodiidae; genus Plasmodium; species Plasmodium reichenowi. The sequence goes on along the minus strand of NC_033657.1, from coordinate 504,374 downwards.
GTTACCAAAAAAAACAAAAAAAAATTTACTTTTTTTTATTAAATTATTTGGAATAAAAAAATATAATTGATACAAAAAAAAAAAAATTTATAATTTTTTATATAAAGAATATATTTATACTTTATGATGTTATTATAAAAAATATTAAAAAAAAAAAAAAAAATTAAAATAAAAAAAAGGATACTATATAATTTGTTTTTTTTTTTTTTAATAAAATATATTTTTATTACATATATATAATATATAATACATATCAAAATAGGATTTCATAAAAAAAAAAAAAAAAAAAAAAAAAAGAGCTCTATTTATACTTATATATAATAAATAAACAATATAAGTATAAAAATAAAAATTTACTATATT
>NC_033657.1:499240-503911 GCF_001601855.1 Plasmodium reichenowi | reverse complement strand
GGAAAATATATAATAAGATGATAAAAGAACATTCTTTTTTTCTTTTTTTTTTTTTATTAAGAAATACAAAAATTAAAATTAAGAATTATAAATTTATATGACATATATATATATATGTTTATTTTTATATATAATATATATAAATTTATATATTTTTATACACGTATAAATATTATAATATATATACATTATATATGTATATAATATAATATGTATATATATTATAATTAAAAATAGCATACCATAATTATATTTTCTTTTCATTATCCCAAAATAAAAAATAATTATGCATATATTTTTTTATTTTTCTTTATTTGAAATAGTAAAAAAATACAGAATCTTCAAATTTTTTTATTTATGCTATTCATAAAAGTACATTGTGAGTACAATACAAAAAAAGAAAAAGAAAAAGAAAAAAAAAAAAAAAATCATAAAATGAAGTATAAAAAAATAATATAAAAATGAAAAATTTAATAAATTTATGATATATATATATAAATATATATATATATTATTATGAATATAAAATGCATATGTAATATAAACATATAATAATAATATTAATAAAAGTACATGTGTAATATATATATATATATATTTTTATGAATAATGAGATAAATATTTATGAAGAGAATAGTAACATAAATAATTCTTTAAATAATGTAAATAATTATATATATAAAAATAATTGTAATATAACATTATATATAATAATCAAGTTAACGTACAAAATCATTTATAGAATGATGATGCAAATTATATGAAAGAGTATAATAAATGATAATAAATTGAATTATATATATGATTGAATAATACAGATGTGTAAATGCAGCGGATAGATTGAAAAGTATACTAGTGATATAATAAAAATAAATATGAATGATTATAATAATATAAATAATCAATTATTAATTGATACTAGTAGTGGTATGGAACATATTACTATAGAAAAAAATAATAAGTGCATAATAAATAATATAGATAATATTGATTATAATAATAAGACAACGAATCATATTATTAAGAATAATGATTCAATAATATCGTATAAGAATAATAATATGAGTTCAATAAATAATTTAACAGATATAGATAATAATGGAACAAGTATAAATAATGAGTTCCAACAAAAAAATTATAATAATAATATAATAAGTGATAATAAAAATATGAACTATTTCAGTTCGTTTTCTAATGAAAATACTATTGATGATAATGGTAATGATACAAATTATATGAATTATGATGATAACATGAACAACAGTGAATATACAAATAATAATAATAATCATAATAATATTAATAATAGTAATTATCATAATGATGATAATTTAAAAAACCATAATCAATGTAATAGCATGAATATAACTGATGAATATATGAGCGATAATAATATTTCAAAAAATAATTCAACAAGTAATATATTAGAATATCATATAAATGATAGTAACCATAATAATAATATAAATTTTATTAAAAAGGAAGAAATAATAAAAAATATGGATGATTTATTGATAAAAAATGTTAATGATATAAGAAGTTTTGAAAGAGGTATACTAAATTTAACACAAGAAGAATTTATTTATATATCAAATAAAATTCATTTTTTAGGATTTCGATTTATTGAAATTCCATGTGTTAAAACAAAAAATGAAAAAAGAAATACATACACAGCTATATCAAAAAGGCATTTAAATGAAATTAAAAATCTAAGCTGTTCATTGTCTAATAGTATATATGATGCAGGTAAAAGAAAATCAAAAAAAACATTTGATCCTTTTTATTCAAAGGCAGAATTCGATTCAAAAGTGTCGTGTGCACAGCATGATCAAAAGGATACAAAAGATACAAACAAAAAAAAAGCACAAACTAATAATGTTAATAATAATAATAATAATAATAATAATAATGATTATGTTAATGAAAAGGACATGAAAAATGCTAATATAAAAGAAGAAAGTCATAATTTAAATAGTACCAAAGGAAATAATAAAGGTACGAATAATACGTACCATAATAATAATTCAGTCAAATCACAACAAGAAAGTGATAAATTGACAAGTACGAGTAAAGGGGTAAAAAGATCGGCTAGCAACAAATTTGACGATTTCGATAATAAACATAATAATAAAAATGTACATGGTGGTAGTACTAATTTGGGAACAAATAGTTCAACTCCTACACATAATAATAGTAATACTGGAAAAGGAAAAGGTTCTAAAAATACTAATTCAAATAATAAAAAGATTAATGAAAAGGAATCGATGAAAAAAAGACAAAAAACCAATAGTTATAATAATGAAGATAATTTATTGGATGAATATGAACAACATAAAAAAACGTATAAAAAAAAAATATATAGAACAAAAAATCCATGGAAAAATTATTGTTTTAAAATATTACATAAATTAAAAAAGAAAGAAATAGCTTGTTGGTTTTTAAAACCAGTAAATCCGGAACTAGATGGAATACCAAATTATTTTAATATTATAAAAAATCCTATGGATTTTGAAACCATCGAAAATAAATTAATAAATAATAAATATAATAATCCTTTTGAATGGCAACATGATGTAAGACAAATATTCTTTAATGCATTCACATATCATAAAGTTAAAAATTGTGTATGGAATGATGCATATAAATTAGCAAAAGAATTTGATAAATTAATAAAACAAGGAAATGATATAAAAAATATATTAAAGGATTGTACCAAGAATATTAATTCTGTTTATTTTAATATGAAACAATATAATGATTTAATAGAGCACACGAATAACACTAATAATATAATAAATCATAATAATATTAGTAAAACTGTAACAAACACAAGTAGTGATGATCATAGTGGCTCTTTGTCTTCTTCAAGTAATAGTAGTAGTAGTAGTAGTAGTATTACTAGTAGTAATTATGATGATGAGGCTTATGATAATGTAAGTAGTGCAAATTATAATAAGCGAGATAGTCAAATGCATAAAAATGTACATGGCAAAAAGTCAAGTATGTATATTACTAGTGCTTCTACAAATACATTGAAAAATAATTTAAATTCAAATCAAATATATTTCCCACATGGAAAAAATAAAAAGAATGAAAAAATGAATAAATCAAGTAAATATAGTATAAATAATAATAATAATAATAATAATATGTTTAACAAAAAAAATATAAGAGATAATATAAAGAACAAAAAAGATGTTAATTCAAATACAGTGGATGAGGATGATTTTGAGCCTCCAAATGTAGGTACTATACCTGAACCACCTGGTATTCAAAAAATTGGTATTAATGATAAAGGATTAAATAATTATCAAGTTAATTTATTATTTAAAAATTTTAAAAGATTAGCACCAAATCAAAGAAAAGCTGCTCTAGAAATTATACAAGATGATTTAGGTATACTTGCAGAAAATCATATGTTTGATAGATTCTTTACTTTTGATACTGATTTATTATCTATCGAAAAGCAAAAAAGAATCTTTTTATATATTAATCATATGGGAAGAATTAATTTAGAGCATTATAAGTCATCTTTAATTAGTGCAAACAAAGGGAACAATTCTAGTTTTTCTAAAGGAAAAATGGGTCAAAAAATTGTTCATAATAAAAGTTTTATAAAACATGGTAGTAATAATAGTAATATTAATGCACATTATGAAAAGCGTAGGACTAATCGATATGTATCTTCATCATCCAACTCATCTGATTCTTCTACATCGAATTCATCTGATTCATCAAGTTTTTCAACATCTAGTGATGATTCAGATTCTGATAGTGATTCAGATATGGATTCAGATTCATATGATAAGAAAAGAAAAATTAAAAGACCATTCCCAAATGATAAAAAAAAAGAATTGTCAAATAAATTTCTAGAAGCCAATAGAAGAAAAACATTACCTCAATATAAACCTGTCAATGAAAATAGAAAAAGCTTACAAATAAGAGATGATGTCATGGGTATGCATGCGGATTTTTTAGGATCAATGGATTCACCAAGAAATACGAAAAACAAACATAGAGCATCTGTAAGTGCATGGCCAGAATGGAAAGGACAAGTAATACAACAAGCTATTTTAACTCAACACAAAACTAATGTACCTATAAATAAAAAAGAATTGATAGCCGAAGGTTATGATGCTAAAATATAAAACAATAATAATAATGAAATATAAATATATATATATATATATATATATATCTGTTACATTACTTTATAAGTAATATAATAGTATTATCTTTATGAAAATTTTTATATTCGAATTAAAGCCATTCAAGTGATTGAAAATTGGACAACGTAGGACAGCATTTATAACATTATTAAATTATAATAATTAATGAAAAAAAATAATAATTGAAATAATCTCAAAATAATATTTTATATTTTAAAATTACATACGAAAAATTATATCAATATTTCTAATCATTGTAGTTATTTATATTTAACTTGATTATATTTTAAATATTTAAAATATATATATATATATATATTTATGTTTGTATGTATAGTTATTATTATTTATTCATTCTATATTATTTATATTATATTATTTTATATAACATTAAAATAAAAGTATTTAATAATGTTAAGTACAAGCTTATATAATACTGCATTTATATATATTTATTTATACATACATTTTAATTATTTTTTTTTTTTTTTTTTTTTTTTTT
>NC_033657.1:496204-498958 GCF_001601855.1 Plasmodium reichenowi | reverse complement strand
ATAATAATAGAAGAATATGTTTATGCATATATAAGGTATTCATTTTTATATTATTATTTTTTTTTTTTTTTTTACATATGAATGAAAACTTTTATTAATTTGATTCATTATTTATAGAATAAAGGTGAACATAACTTTATAAGAAAACCTAAATATTTTTATTTAAAAGAAATACTCTTTTCCCTTTTTTTTTTTAAATGTGTCAAGAATTCTAGAAATGTAGGATTCTTTATAATTATCCTGGGGTTTCCTTTTTTTTATTTTTGGTTCCTATAATAAATTTGTATTGAAAAATATTGAATGTTATAATTTTTTTTTTTTTTTTAATGATTTGTTATAAATAAATAAATAAATATATATAAATATATATATATATATATATGTGTGAGATGTATATTTGGGGTATATATTATTCGGTGTGAATATATACCAATACAAATTTTAAGCTTTAAATAGAAACAAATATTATGAGAATGATAAAAAAGTAAGGTTTATGTAAAACATGTATAAATAAATATATATATATATATATATTATAATAATAATAGTAATGAATTTTTTTTGTGATGAACGAAAAAAAAGAATAAAACAAAGTTGATTAATAATTGTTATGAGACTAGAAAAAATATAAAGTGTATATACGTGTGAAATCACATAATAAAACAATAAACTCAAACAGTAATAATATATTAGAAATATATTAAAAAGTGGTATAGATATATGTACATATTACGTAATAATAATTGTTTTTTTATTTATTTATTTATTTTATTATATGAAGTGTCGTTTTAAGGTACAAAACAATATACACTAAAAATATATATGTTGTAATAACTTCACATATGATACTCGTTTAAAAATATACATATGTATACATACATATATATATATATATATATATATATATATATATATATATTTATTTATTTATTATTTTTTTTTTTTTGTGTGTGTGTTCATTTTGTTTTTTCCATTTTGCTTTTTATGTATTGAGAATGTTCTTTAATGGTATCTTTGGAGAATTTTTCTTGAACTAAATTTTTCATATCTTTTATAGCTTTGGCTGGATCTAAACCTTTTGGACAACACATAGTACAATTCATAATACCATGGCATCTATATAATTTCATAGTGTCATTAACTTCCATTAATCTTTCTTTTGTATATTCATCTCTACTATCTACAATCCACCTATAGGCTTGCATTAAGGTGGCTGGTCCTAAATAATACTCTGGATTCCACCAATAAGATGGGCATGATGTTGAACATGAAGCACACATAATACATTCATAAAGTCCATCCAATTTTTTCCTATCTTCAATAGATTGATAAAATTCTTTTTGTCCTTTTTCTTTTTTCGTCTTTCTTTTTAACCATGGATCAATAGATTTATATTGATTATAAAAGTTGGTTAAATCAGGTACTAAATCTTTCATTACATATAAATTTGGTAATGGTTGTATTTCAGTAATTTCTTTCTTATCTCTATTAACTTCAGTTAAACAAGCCAAACCATTTTTGCCATTAATATTCATAGCACAACTTCCACATATACCTTCTCTACAACTTCTTCTAAAAGATAATGTTGAATCAATTTCATCTTTTATTTTTATTAAAACATCTAAAACCATAGGACCACAATTATCTATATCAACTTCAAATGTCTCCATTTGTGGTCTTTTCTTATTTGTTGGGTTGTAGCGAAATATGGAGAATTTTTTTTTTTTTACCACTTCTCCTTTTACTTTATTAATTTGTTCAACTTGTTTTTTCATTTCAAATTCTTTATTTATAGATCCATTGTTAAAACGTTTTTGTATATACGTATATGCTTGTATGATATCGTTACGGGACTTGTTATTGCATAATTTTTTATTTAATATATTCAAAACTCCTTTTAATTCATATTTTTTTAACATTTTTCTTATTAATAATAAATAAATTTAATTAAATATGCAAATGACAAATGGATATTATTAAAAAAAATAAAATAAAAATTTTTAATGTCGCAAAAAAATTATTCATATATTATATATATATAAACATATAACGAATGAAAAGATTATGCAAATGTATATTATATATATATATATATATATATAGAACAAATAACATTGTAAACTGAAAAAAATGAAAAATTTATATATTTTTTAAATATTAAAAAAAAAAAAAAGAATATACTGAAAAGTCACATTTATATAAAATAATTGTCATTATATAAGAAATATCTCAAACGTGAATATAATAATAATGTTTTTTCATTTTTTTTGCATGATCACATTTTAATAATATATGTATCATATATATATATATTTTTTTTTATTTGTTTTATTTTCATGTCATTTTTGAAAAAGTAATCCATTAAAAAAATGAAAAAGAAAAATTATTTTCTATAAAAATTATTTGCATATTTTATAATTTTACACACCATATAAAATAATTCCTTGTTTAAAAATTTATTATTATTTGTTCTTCAATTGAATAAAAAAAAAAAGAAACAAATGAAAAATATATATTTTAAATGTGTCCATATTGTAATAAAATTATGTATATATTAAATGTAAATATAAATATATAATTATACATATATATATTATATTATAATATATGAATGTTTTTTTTTTTTTTTTTTTTTTTTTTTTTTTTTTTTTTTTTCTTAATATGTGTTATTTTTATTTTTGGTAAAATTAAAATTTCGATTCAAATATAAAAATAAAAATATATGTTTTTACTATTACAAATATAACATTTGTC
>NC_033657.1:488647-495804 GCF_001601855.1 Plasmodium reichenowi | reverse complement strand
TTTACTTTATTGTATAATTTAAGTTATTCAAAAAAAAAAAAATTTTTGTTCTATATTAAATTGTAACCCCTAATGAAACTGAAAGGGGGAAATTTTTTTTTTTTTTTATATATAAAAATATTTAAAATATTTAATATATTTAAACAATGAAAGTAAAAAGTTGATATATAATAAATATTTTTAATAATAAAAATATTACAACAGAAATAAATATAATAAATAATAAATTATATTTGTAAATATATGGGACATACACTAATTTTTTTTTTTTTTAAAAGATACGTTATAATATATACAGTACATATATATAAATATATATATATATATATATATATATATATATATTATATATATAATATATTGTTTATATCTTCACAGAAAAAATATATTTAGTTTATATTATTTAATTATATGTGCATACTTTATTCTATGATTTTTTTTTTTCTGAATAAATCTTTTGTAGATTTATAATTATATATAAATATAATATATATCTATTTTAAATATAAAATAAAATTTTTGTCATTTATTGTTATTATATAAAATATATATATATATATATATAATAATATAATATATGTATAAATACGATTATATTAATTTAATGTTCACATTTTATTATGTACCTTTCATGTATAATAAATAATAGTATATATTAAAAATAATTTTTTTATTGGTACAAGCAATTTTGTGAATATATTATATTATTTATATAATGTATATTTTATATATATATTATATAAATATAAAATATCTATATAAAATATATAAATAAATTATATTAAAGAAAAACTAAAATATAATATATAATAATTGTTATTTATATATACATAAGTATATATAATATAATATATATATAATATATATATTTATTTACATACATACATTAAATAAATAATAAAAAAAACACAAAGTAAAGGATTAATTATATAATATATAATAATATATATATAATAAAATATTCATGTATTTTTTTTATATCCACTTCAATATATGTATATATAATATATATATAATATATTTTACAATAATTAAGAAATAATACTAAAGATAAATTATATATATTATAATATATATATATATATTTTTTTATATTTAATTTTTTTTTTTTTTTATTTATAATTTAAATATGTAAAATTATAAATATAATTATAAGGCCCAAAAAAAAAAAAAAAAAAAAAAAAAAAAAGAAAGGAGAAAAAGAAAAATATAACATAAATCCATTTTTAATATTTATATATATTATATATTATTTATGTTAAGAAAGAAAAATATAATATATATAATATATATATTTAATTATGGAAAACACAAAAAAAAGGAAAAAATATTAAGAATATAAAATAATATATTTAATAATATATATATATATATATATATATATATATATATATATATATATATATTTAATACCAATTTGTTTTTCACATTTTTATAATTAACAAATATGTAGAATTAACAAAAATGATTATTGGTTAATAAATGTGATATATATATATATATAATATATTTATATAGTTTTATATATTAATATTTAGAATTTTTTAATATATATTTTAAAGAATGTACTCTGATGTATATATATATATTTTTTATTATTTTATCCCTAGATAATAACAAAAATTATTAATGGAATAAATATATATATATGAGAATCGTTTATATATGAATGAATGTATCATCATTTTTAAGATAGTATAATATATATATATATATTTATGTTATTTTATTTGTGAAGGTTTATTATTTTTTTTAATATAATTTCTTATGTTTTATTTTTTTTTATAAAGGAACTTTTGAAAGTATAATATATATATATATATATATATATATATATATATATATGTCATTTTATTGAGTTTCCTTTGTAGTATACCTACTATGTATATATATGTTAAATAAAAAACAAAGAATATAATTTTTTTTTCATTTTCGAAAATATAATTTGTACAAAATAAAAACATAAATATATATATATATATATATGTATGTACTAACATTATAATTTTATGTATAAGGATATATATTAATTGTTAAGAAGATGCAAACGTTTCAGAAACCTGAGAATGCTCTTAAGAGAGCAGAAGAATTACAATTTATTGGTCAGAATGAAGATGCTTTACAAATACTTCACAGTGCTATTGGACATAGGACATTTCGTTTACAAGGATGGCATATATTACAAGAACAGATTATGTTAAGATATATTGAATTTTGCTTGTATTTAGAAAAGTTAAGTTTAGTTAAGGATGGTTTACATCAGTATAGAATAATTTGTCAACATGGAAATATTGCTTCTTTAGGTAAAGTTATTACAGATTTTAGAGATAAAGCTGAAGAGAAGGTGAGATTAGCGAAAGAAAATGTTGTTTTAAATAAAGAGAAAATTGAACAAGAAGAAAGTAATGTAGATGTTACAGAAAAAATATTAATGGCTTCTTTAGATATCGAAATAACAGGCAAACATGAACGCAAATTACAAAATGCATATAGAATTTGTATGGAAACATATAAAATGATTTTAGAAATTTTAAGAGCTACTCCTAAATTAGAAAAATCTTATCATGAAACCGCCAAAAAAGCTATTCTTTTTTGTAAAGAAAATAAGAGAGTAACTGAATTTAAAAAATTAAGTGACCTATTAAGAAATCACTATAATTTAATTCTTAGAGGAAAACACAAACCTGAATATCAATCCTTATTAAAAATTGAATATCATCTAGAAACCAAAATTATTCAATTAGAAGCTGCTTGTGAATTGGCTATGTGGAAAGAAGCTTCCAATATTGCTGAGGATATTTACAACTTAAATATGCATGATTATTTTTACAAATCATTAAAATCGAATATTATGATGGAACCTGAACTGGTTTCTGTTATTGACACAGTAAAGTCAGGTGACAAAAATGAAGAGGAAAAAAATAAAGTAAATGATGTGGACGCAGATGCAAAAGCAAAAGAAGATGTTTTAAAAGGTGTCGAACAACAGGACAGTAATATAGAAAATAATAACAACAACAATAATAATAATAATAATAATGACAATAATAATAATGACAATAATAATAACAATAATAATAACAATAACAATAATAATAATAATAATAATAAGGAGGATGAAGAAGATGGAAAAATACAAAGTGGAGATACAATAACCAAAACGACAGATGGAAATGTTGGTACTGGTCATAATACTTCTCATTCATTAAATCAATCTAAAGAAAAATTACGAAATTGGATAGCTATATTTTATGAAAAGATGGCAGATATATTATTCGTTTATGAAAGTGAATTATTTCATGGATTAGCTTGGTTAAAATACTGTTTTCATATATTAAATTTTAAAAGAAATATGACAGAAAAAGAAAAAACGTATATTTGTAATAAAGCTGTTTTAGCTGTATTATCAATACCTGTTATTGGAAATAAAAAAAAAAGTGAAGATTTTACGAAACAATTTGAAGCACATAAAAAAATGTCGCAACTTTTAGGACATACTAGTGTACCAGTAAAAGAATCCCTAAAGAATGCATTAAGAATAAGAAATATTTTAAATTATGCTGATGAAAATATACAGAAATTATATTCATTGTTAGAAAATCAATTTACACCATTAAGTTTGTGTTTAGAATGCGAAGTATTATTAAAAGAATTGGAAAATACAGAATACGCTATATATACTAAAAAAATTAAGGAAGTAATTTTTCATAAACTTATATTACAATTATCTAGAGTATATAGCTATATTTCGATTGATTATTTTATTGAAAATATATGTCCAGATCATTTTATGTCATGGAATGAAGCAGAAAAAATGTTAGTCGATTTAGTTTATCAAAGGGAATTAGAAATGAAAATTGATTTAACCATGAGAGCTATCCATTTTGGAGATAAACAAGTTTTAAATAGTAGTGTGATGATTAAAGATTCTCTTATTAATATGTATAATGATCTTCAAAATGGACTAAAAATGATTAATGAAACGATAGCTATAGAAAATGAAGTAGAGAATTTAACCATGTCAACTTTGACATATGAAGAAGAATTTGCCTACTTAGATAAGAGTAATAAAAATATTAATTATAATACAGCTACTCTTGAGGATATTATTGAAAATGAAGTATTTGAAGAGAAACCTATTGAAAATGAAAAAGTATTAAAGAAAATTTACGAAAAGATTGATGAAGAACATCACAAAATTCAATTATTAAGTGAAGAACATAATAAGAAGAGAAAAGAATTATTAAAGAAACAAAAGGAATTGGAACAAGCACAACTCAAATTAAAAATGGAAAAGAAATTATTAGAGGAAAAACTTGAAAAAGAGAAAAAAGAAGAATTAGCTAGAAAGGGCGAAAAATTAAGAATCAAAGAAGAAAAGCATAAAAAGAAAACTGAAGCTGCAGAACAAATGTTAAAAGAAATTAAAAAATTATGTTCAACAAATACTACGAAAATATTAATGAAAGGTAAATATATGGATGAAATAACCATTGATGATATATTAAATGGTTATGTTGATTTTGATGATATCGAAGAAGCACAAGAAAAATTAAGATTAAATGAAAGAAATGAAATTATTAAAGTCAGAAAAATGGAAGCTAAAAAGGTTGATCATTATTTCAGAGCTGTTAGGCAAGTTGAACTTAGCCATATGAATAGATGGATTGCTCTAGTTTTCCAAGAGGATACCGAAATTTTGTTACAAGAACAAAAAGCTGCTGAAGAAGAACAAAAGGCTGATTTTGAAGCTGCCTTAAAAGAAAAGGAAGAGTATGTGAAATTTTCTGTTGATATTGAAGAATTTACCAAAAATGAAATGAAATTAAGAGTTGAAGAATTTGAAAAGAATTTGAAGGCCCAAAAAGAAAGACTATATAATATATTAAAAGAAGAAAAAATTCAAAGAGCAAAAGAAAGAAGAGATCAACATATTAGGAAAATAAAAGCCGAAGAAGAAAGAAAACGAAGGGAAGAGGAGGAAGAAAGATTATTAAAAGAAGAGATGGAAAGAAAGAAAAAAGAAGAAGCTAGAAAGAAACTTGAGGAAATTAGTAAGGCACAAAGAGAAAGAGATTTGGAAATGGACTTACAAATGAAAAGGAAAAAGGAAGAATCCAGAAGAAGTGAAAGGTCTCATAGGAAGTCTTCTATTGATGATGATTTAACGTGGAGAAGAGGTGATAAAGGAGGATCCCAGAATGGAGATGATTCCTATAGAAGACATGATGATCATCATGATGGTGCACATAGAGATAGATCTGAAATGAGAGACAGAAGGGATTGGAGTGGCAGAGACCGAGATAGGGACAGAGAAAGAGATCGTGATAGAGATAGAGATAGAGAACATAGAAGGGATAGGGATAGAGATAGAGAAAGGGATCGTGATAGAGACAGAGAAAGAGACCGAGATAGGGACAGAGAAAGAGATCGCGATAGAGATAGAGAACATAGAAGAGATAGGGATAGAGATAGAGAAAGAGATCGTGATAGGGACAGAGAAAGAGATAGGGATAGAGATAGAGAAAGAGATCGTGATAGAGATAGAGAACATAGAAGAGATAGGGATAGAGATAGAGAAAGAGATCGTGATAGGGACAGAGAAAGAGATAGGGATAGAGATAGAGAAAGAGACCGCGATCGAGATAGAGAACGAGATCGTGATAGAGATAGAGAAAGAGAACGCGATCGTGACAGAGATCGAGATCGAGATATTAAAAGAAGTGATAGAGATCATAAAAAAGATAGAGATGACAAATTGGATAGGGATTCAAGAAGACGTGAAAGAAGTGGAAAACCAGAGAATGAAAAAAAAAGAGAAAACGATATTTCAAAGAGAAATGGTACTACTGAGGAAAGGACTAAAAATGCATGGAATTTAAAAGAAGATAATGATTCAAAAGCAAAACACGAAACAAGTGAAGAAAATACAAAAAGTTGGAGAAATAATAATAAAGTAATAGATAATGAAATTGAAAAGGCAGAAAAATATAAAGACGGAGAGAAAAAAGATGGTGAAAAAAATAAAGATGAGAATTCTAGTAAAAATAAAGAAAATGATGAATTAGCTAATGGAAATGAAGAAAATGAGAATGATGAAGTAAAGAAAAATGACGACGAAGAAGCTTCAGATGGAGGAGATTTCACTGTATTTAAGAAAAAAAAAAGAAATATCTTAAGATTCTTTATGAAAGCATAGAAAATAAATAAATTAATAAATAAATAAATAAATATATATATATATATATATATATATATATATGTTATTTAATGAAACATGCTATTATATATTTATATCTTTTCCCATTTTGAAATGTATTGTCAATAAAATATATTCTTCTATATTGTATTTAAAAATCCCATTAAAAGAAGTATATATTTTTATAGATTTCATAAAATACATGTATACATATATATATATATATATATATATATATATATATATATGTATTTAATTGTTTCGTAGATAATGTTATTTACGTTAAATATATTTTATTTACATATTGATATATATATATATATATATATATATATTATAAAATATGTATTCAATTATAATTAATTTCTTTAAAATTTCATTAAAATGAATATAAGTAGAAAAAATAAAAATGTGTATTCTTTTAATGTGCATATTTTTTTATGCTATATAAAATATATATTTAACATATAGTATACCAATATTTTACACCTTTTTTAATACATAAATAAAGAAATAAAATTGAACATTAATATATACTGAATTGTATATTTTTATCCTTTTTTTATAAATTGCATTATATTTAAACTTATATAATAATTTTCATATTATTAGAACACATTAAAAAATATAATATTAAATAAAAGAAATTTATCCTATCATTGAAAATTAGGAATATAAACAATGATTAAAAAAAAAATATATGTATTATATATATATATATATATATATATATATATAAGACGATACCTTTTAAATAAAATAAATTAATTTTTATAATTATAATTATCCTTTTAAGAATTGAGAAAATATTATTAATAATACGATATAATAAAGAGAATAATACAAAAAAAAAATACAATATTTATATATTTATTTAAAGTTTTATAATATATATTATAATTATATATATATATATATATATATATATTATATTATATAATAATATGTTTTTTTTTAT
>NC_033657.1:481299-486299 GCF_001601855.1 Plasmodium reichenowi | reverse complement strand
TATAAAAAATTATATATAATATAATATATATTTATGTAAATACCAGGGCTTAAAATATATATATATATATATATTATATTTATATAATATGAAATAAGTATATATAATATATATATATTATGTATACATTTAATTTATTAAATATATATATAATAATATGTATAATATTTCTTTTTTGTATGCCATATTTTAAAATTTCATTATATAATATATTCAAAAGTATAAATTTATAAAAATAAATATATTATATAAAATAAATATTTTTTTTTTTTACGTATCCATAAAAATATATCTATTTTTTTCAATTATTTTTCTTTTTCCTTTTAAATACATTATTATATATATATATATATACATATATTTTATATATGAAATACTTTTTATTATTTTATTCATTTTTAACTTTTGATGTATTGTTCTAATATAAATATTAATATTTCTTTTTAAATATTTTATTTCCCTAAAAATTTTTGGTCACATATATATATAAATAACATATATATTATATATATATATATATATATATATATTTTTTTTTTATATTTAAATTTTATATTTTATATATATTTATCTCTTTATATATAATATAGTTTCTATAGGATTTTATTATATAATGAACAAAATATTTTCTTGCTTCTTGCAATATGTTATCATTATAAGATATATAATATGTGACATATATGATTATAAATAAGAAAAAAAAAAAAAAAAGAAAAAAAGAAAGAAAACTACAGGATACATACATTTTTTTTTTTTTTTTTTTATATTTAAACATTTTATATAATTTATATATTTTTCCATTGGGGGTACATGTGTTATATTTATTTATTTATTTATTATTTTATATATTTTTTTTTTGTATATTTAAAAATTTTTTAAATAATGCCAGATTTTTACTTTTTAATAAGATGGTTATGTAAAGTTATAGTAAAATCAGTATTTAGAGATGTGAACGTTATAAATCCAGAAAATGTGCCCTTGTATGGATCTGTTATATTTGTTGGGAATCATAATAATCAGTTTATTGATGCCTGTGTATTGATAGCAAATATTCCTAGACAGGTAAAATTTATTGTTGCTGAGAAATCTATGCGAAGAGCTGTAATTGGAAAGTTGGCTAGTGTTATTGGTTGTATTAGTGTGAAGAGACCGCAAGATTTAAAATTTAAAGGTATTGGTCATATATGTTGGAATGAAGGTGATGTAAAAATAACAGGAATAAATACTAGATTTCGATTGGATGTTCAAATGGGTGATAAATTATTAATACAAAATAAAATGTTTCCAGTTGTTAAAATAGAATCAGAAACTGAATTATTAATTCAAGAAGTTATAAATATAGAATGTGAAGATAAAATTAATGGTGTACCATTTAAAATTTTACCTAAAATAAATCAAACAGAAGTTTATAATTTAGTTACAAATAGTTTAAAAAATGGTGATACTATTGGTATATTTCCAGAAGGTGGTTCACATGATCGTACTAATTTACTTCCATTAAAACCTGGTGTAGCCATTATGACATTATGTGCTTTAGCTGATGGTATTGAAGATGTTTCTATTATACCTGTTGGTTTGTCATATTCGAAATTGTATCAATTACAAGGTTGTGCTACATTATTTTATGGTAATGCTATTATAATATCGCAAGATTTATGTAAAGAATATAATAATAATAATAGAGAAGCCATTTCTAAATTATTAAGCAAAATTGAAGAAGGAATGAGAAGTTGTATGCTTACATCAAAAGACCATGAAACCAGTAGATGCATTGAATTGTGTGTAAGTTTATATACACCTGAAAGAATGACTATTTCAAAAAATAAAATATATAATAATTTACAATTATTTTGTAAAATGTTTTGGAAATTTGGTAATTCCAAAGTTATTGAAAATTTATCTTATGAATTAAAATGCTATGAAAAATTATTACAAGCAAATAAAATTAAAGATGATGAAGTTTGGATGCTTAAACAATCTACTTCAGCAGCTACATTAAAATTTATTGAACATATATGTACATTTATTTTTTGTGTTATTTTTGGTATGACCTTTTCATTATTATGGTTACCCTTAGTTCTAATTTCTATATATTTAGCTGAAAGACATAGAAAAGATGCTCTTAGAAATAGTACGATAAAAATACAAGGAGGAGATGTAGTATCAAGTTATAAAGTATTAGTATTAATTGTACTCTTACCAACATTTAATATTGTATATGGATTATTATTTAGTATATATCTATATCATTCTTGGCTCAAAAGAATTCTCTTTGTATTTCTTAGCATGTGTATTTTACCAATATGTTATTATATCAATTTAAATTATGCAGTGCAAATACCTAGCTTGTTAAGACAAATGAAAATACTGTTAAAAGTTATATGTGGAAAAATTAATGTTTGGAGAGATAATGAAAGAGAATTAATAAGTACTAGACACGAATTGCAATTAAGAGTTCGTGATTTAGTTTCAACTTTAGGGCCAGATGTTTCAGATGACTTTCTTGAGCAACTTTATAGAAATATACCCAAATTTGTGGTAGATGCAGATACGAAGAGATTGATAAGAGGAAAGGATGAATTCTTACCAATATTGCAGCGATCTCAATTAGAATACAAAGAAGAGATATTATAATAATATATTATAATAATTAGATGAAAAGAAAAAAAAAAAAAAAAAATACAATAAAATAAAAAAAATAAAATGAAAAATAAATTATACAACATAACATATTAAGGATATGTTAAAGGATATATATAATTATAGGAACGAAAATTATTTTAATGTATATTTTAAATTCCTTTGTGAAAGTATGAATTTGTTCATAATATTTGTATATTTTCATGTGTGTATATAATAATATATGTATGTGCAAATATAAATATTATGTATATATTTCTTCATTCCTTTATTATTATTATTACAAGTGCATTGATTATATATGTAATATATTTGTATATATATATATATATATATATATATATATTAATTTTATTCCATTTTATATTTATATTCTATGTAGATATGATATTCTTTTGTCACTTTCAAATATATACTGTTTATGTTATAATAAACATTATTATTAATATTTCATTGCATTTTTTTTTTTTTTTCCTCCCCTTTTTTTTATATACTCTTTTCAAGTTATATATATAAAAATATTTGTATATATATATATATACAAATATATTTCCCTTTTAAAACACTTAATTTGTTTTTTGTTTAATCTTTTTTGTTTTTTGTCCAATTTTTCTACTACCCCATTTTTTATTGTTTATATATATTAATTTGTATATATATTTACATGTATATATATAAAATTTATCAAAAAGTCAACTTATATATATATATATATATTAAAATATCATTAAAATGAAATATAATTATATTTTCTTATCTCATTTTTAAAATTGTATCGTTTGAGTTATGTAATTTTAAATATAAATAGCTTATTTTTAAAAATATTATTTTTTTTTTTACTTTATGTAAAAATTACTTAAATTGTTATAATGGAAAATATATATATATATATATATATATATTCTCATACATATGTATAAATTTTAAAATTTGTTAAAATGGTAATATAAATTAAAAGTTATGTATAGGGCATATTATATGCATACTAAACAATACAAAAAAAAAAAATAATAATAATAATAAAATAAAAAAAATCATAATTAAAATAAATGATAAATAATGATGTAAAATAAAAAATATATACAAATAATATAACCTTATTAATATATATATATATATATATATATATGTATATATATTTATATATGTATATATTTAGAGCCTTCTAAATCCTTTTGTTATTATATTTATCTTTTATGCATCTTACAAAATTTGTCCATTATTGTACCCAAAACCAAATTGTATATTTTCATTAAAAAGGCATAAATAAATATGAATAAGAATTTTAAAGAAGAGGAGATATAAAAAAAAAATGATTTGGTATTATTATCATCATTTATTAAAGGTTTTTGTTTAAGATTTTGAAAAATATGTTTCATCATATGTTTTTCTTTTTCCAAATGTGTTTGTTTTTTTTTTAAAACTAATTTCAATAAATTAATTAAAGAAGTATCTTTATTAATTTTAATACCTTCATTCAGTACTTTAATAGATTTATCATATTCACCTAACATAAAATAACCTTTAGCTAACCTAAAATATATCTTAATATTATTTTTATCATTTTCTTGTGCTAATAATGAATATTTTACACATTCAGAATATTTATTTATTTTCATATAACCTTGTGCAATGTTACTACAATATGTAGTATGCATCTTTAAAAAGGCTTCTAATCTTTCAGTATTTAATTCATCTCTTTTAGATAAAACATAATTAATTGATCTTAAACCCCGTTCCCATATTTTTAATGCTCCTTCATAATCTCCTTTATTATATTTTTCATTTGCATCATCTTTCGTTTCTTTATCATCATCAGATAATTTTATATCTGTTATATTATTATTAAAATTTTTTTTATTAATATCACAATTTTCTTTATTATTTTTATCATGCATATCTCTTTTTTTATCTACAAGTATAGCGTCATTAGTTTCACAATGTATATCATATACATCTTTATTATCGGAAATAACCTTATTATAATTCTTATCATTATTATGTATATTAATAGCCTTTTCATCTTTTAATATACTATTTTTTGTTAAAAAAGTTTTAGAATAATTTATTTCTTCTTTATTTAATGTGATGGTGCCTTTCTCTTCATTATCACTATTATCTTTTTGTTTTAGATTGCTGTATTTTATATTAGATTTTTCAGGACACTCTACACTTTTCAAATGTGTACCTTTCATCTCCGCATTCATTTTATTATATATATATATATATATATATATATATATATTATTTTTTTGTTATAATATATACAAAAAAAATTAAAAAATAAAATATATATATAATATACATATAACACTTATTATTTATTCATGAATCAGTTATTTAATCAATTTAAAAAAAAA
>NC_033657.1:477484-480939 GCF_001601855.1 Plasmodium reichenowi | reverse complement strand
AAAAAAAAAAAAAAAAAAAAAAAAAAAAAAAAAAAAAAAAAAAATCTGTTAAAATAAAATAAATTAAACAAATAAATATGAATTATTTTTTCAAAATAAAGTAAAAGAAAAAAAAAAAGGAAAAAAAAAAAAAAGAAAAAAAAAAAAAGAAAAAAAAAAAAGGATTAATAAATGTAATATATATATATATATATATATATATTTATATATATGCTATTAAAAAAAGAATATATTTTTATATGATTATAAATTACATCAACAACAAATTAACAATATAGTTAATTCCTAAATTGTTTTTTTGTTTGTAAAGAAAATTTACACAAATATAGCAAAATGGGATAATATAAAAATATATATATATATATATTATTATATGTATTATTAAATTCAATGTTTTATATTATTATATATATATAATATATACATACCATTTTGTATTAATATTTTTATAGCATATACTATTATAGGGGCTTTATATTTTTATTTAAAAATTGCATTTTTTTAAATTACCATTTTACCATAATTATGAAGTTCAAAAAAAAATAAAAAAAATAAAACCAAAAAATTAAGTTAAATAATAAAAAAAATATATATATATATATATGTATATATATTTATATATTTCCAAATTTATTATGAATTATAATTATTCGAGGAAAAAAGCTTTTCCCTTTATTATTATATTTATGTTGATTTTTAAATAAAAATATTTGTATGATTGGTACTAACAAATACTTGTGTACGATTAAATTATATAATATATATATAATAGTAATATGTCTAAACAGAAAGAGTAACAATACAACAATTGTGTCCTTGGTTAAAAATATATATATATTTTATTGATATATATATATATATATATATATATATATATATACATTTATGTAGAATAATTTTTTTTTTTTATTATGTTTAAAAAAAAAATGTTTCTGAACCTTTTAAAAATAATCATAGGTATCCAAATAATTTAAGCAGTTGGTTAATTTCATCTTTTGTTCATATTCGTCTAGTTTTAAGTTAAATAAATTTTTTATTTTCATCATGGAAACATTAGCCAAATTGTCTCCACACAGTAAAATATCTTCTTTATTAAACATCCTTCAAAAAAAAAATAAAAAAAAAAAATAAATAAATAAATATAAATATATATGTTTATATATATATGTTTATATATATATATTATATATAATTCACATATTTAGATTCATGTTGAATAAATATGTCTTTACTTTAAGGTGGTAATTTTGGATGCTTCCAAATTGTTTGGATAAAAAATTATCAAGGGGTCTTTCGAGAAAAAATCAAAGTCCCATAATTCTATTCTCCCATCATCAGAGCAGCAAAAAAAGGAGGTTGAATTATTTGGTGACCTGAATGTATGATGTTAATAAAATATTATATAAAAAAAAAAATGCATATACATACCTGCATATATATATATATATATACTTTCTTTTTACCATATTATGTCATTTATTGAGCTAAAAGCATTTTTTGATTTAAAGGTTGTAATTTGTGTATTACGAAATCTATTCCATAATTTTACTGTACAGTCCTCTCCAGCACTTAAAAAAATATCGTGATCAAATTTATTTATTTTAATTCTATTGACAGCCCCAAAATGAGCAATGTAGTAATTTAAATAAGACTTCTGATAGCAGCTATTGCACCTGTAAATTATTCCATTTTTTGTACCTATCATGAAATAAATATTCAAAAGTAAAAAAAATATATATATTTTATATATATATATATATATATATATATATATTATCACACGATTATCATATATATATTATTTTATTTTAATTTTTACCTATATAATAGTAGGAATGGGTTGGTTTTATTTTTTTGTCGATTATATTTTTTGTTATATTTTTGTAATGATTCAATAATTCCTCCTCTTTCGATATATAATTATTGTAATTATCTTTTTCAAGAGGTGTTGTTTTATGGTTTAATTTGTTTTGTGATTTTTTGATGAGATCTTTTTTTTGTTGGATATTTTTATTTTCATTTCCTTGTACATAAGGATTATTTTCATTCTTATTAAATTCTGAGGAATCATTCTTTTCAATATTACTAATAATAAAATCTTCATCATGGTGCATATAATAATCTATATCAATACAGGTTAAGGATGAATTGAATGGTTTATTAACAAGATTTTTATTTACAAATACTGATGATAGATCTTGATATAAATCATTTTTTTTATTTTTTAAATATAATATTTCTTTAGTTTTTAACTCTTTTTCTATGTTCCATTGGTATACACAACCATTTTCATGAGCTGAATAAAAAATATTTTCAAAAGAATTATTATTAGTATACTGATTTTTAAAAGAAAGATCATAAATTGGTTCATAACAATTTTCATAATAATTTTTAATTGTTATCGATTTAAGTACAGGTGTTTCATCTTTTTGTCTTATGTCGTATATATAGATATGTCCATTAGATAATGCAGATACTAAAAGATTCGGATTATTTTTTGAATATTTTATTTTCATAACACTACAATTTACATTATATAGTTTAAGAGGATAATTAGGGTTTATAAAACTAAAGATGGCAATATTCCCTTTACTGTTTTGAAAAGAACCAATATCTAATGTATTTGAATAACTGGAAGAAATATAATCTTTATAAAATTTATTTGTATCAATTGATGTAACTATATTTTCTAATTTATTATAATGAAATTGAAATAATTTATTAATAGATATATTCTTAATATATTTTTTCTTTTTCCTTTTATATAATATATTATTATATTCTATACTATTTGTATCTTCTATATTATTATTTAAATCCAAAACAATATTATTTGAATCTTCATTTATATGATCAAGCATATTTGTATATTCATTAAATATACTATTATCATCATTATTATTATTAATATTATTATAAATATGATCATTTAATATATTATTGTTGTAATATTTGTATATATAATCTTGTTTCACTTCCTTTATCAATTTTAATCTATTTACATTTATTGTAGTAAATCCTTTTTTCCTTTTTAAAATAGATTCGAATTTTTTTTTCTCAAAATTATCTCTTTCTAAAAGATCGGACGATTTTTTTTTTTTATTATGTAATATGACATCGTCAATAATTATAGTACTTATTTTTTTTAACTTATCTTCTTTGCTTTCATCATTTATAAGAATATCAAATATTTTGTCATCTTCTATTTTTTTAAAATTTTCTACACTTGTATTATTTTCTAATAGATCTTGTGAACACCCATCTTTTGTTTTTGTGCCAGTAATAGGATCATTCGTTATTTTCATATTTTTATTGACATTTATATGATCGTTGTTATTTCTTTTATATGTTAGATCAATATTTTGTTTATTTTTTTGAAAACCTGAATAATTATTTTCATTTGTATCATATTCTTGTTTATTCATTTTTTTTTTTTTTTTTTTTTTTTTTTTTTT
>NC_033657.1:474518-477474 GCF_001601855.1 Plasmodium reichenowi | reverse complement strand
TTTTTTTTTTTTTTTTTTTTTTTTTTTTTTTTTATTTTCTTTCTGATATTATTTTTTAGCTTGTTTATGAATATTTTTTTGGCTATTTTTTCTTTTTTCTTTTTAGAAAGAATATTAATATGATGTTTTATTGAATTAATCGAAATTGTATCATTGGAATGGTTTGGTTGTTTAGGAATATCTCCCTTCATTTTATTAATATCTTTAATTTTTTTTTTCAAATTACATAATTTTTTCATATTTTTTTTTATTTTTATCTTTATAAGAATTCTTTTTTTTTTATAGTTAATATTTGGATTAGTAAGAGCATCATAATTTTCTCCGTCAAACATTTTAACATCATAATTTTCTACTTGTCTTAAATAATTCAAATGGATATTTTTATAAATCATTTGTTGATAAACGTAAATATTCTGGACAATACATTTTTCGATTTGTTTAATTAAAAGTATAAAATTGGATTTATTTAATTTTTTTTTTTTGTTATTAATTATCCAAGGTATTCCTCTAGAATTATCTTCTTCATATGGGTCTTCTTCAGGAATATCATTTTCTTCTTTTTTCTTTTTAATTATGGATTTGATTAAATATTCATCTTCACTAAAACTGCCTTATTTTTAGAGGGAAAATGGGAAATATTATTTATTAACAGGATCACAAAAAATAAAATAAAATAAAATAAAAAATAAATAAAAAATAAATAAATAAAAAATAAATAAAAAATAAATAAAAATAAATAAATAAATAAATAAATATGGTACTATAATGATAGCATATAAATAAATATATGTATATATATATATATATATATATATATATATATATATATATATTATTTTACTTGTTAAGAATTTCATTGTCTTCATGTTTTTATATCTACTCTTTGTTCTCATTGTTCTGCTTTTATTTGAAAACGTTCTCGATATATTTTTTGTCATAAATAAGGTATTAAAAAGAGATGTATTATTTTTCCTTGATTTATAAAATGATTTGGGTATAATGGTAGTTTGCTTATTATCCGCAACATTTTTGTCAACAACTTGGACCCACATATTTTTCTTTAAAATTACTCTTTCGTTAATATTTAAGGAATCTCCATATTCATCCATAATTTTTTTTAATTTCTTATTTCTATATTTTACAAACCTTTTATGTAACAACTGCGATCTGATAAGAGAACCATAAAAAATTAATAAGAGAAAAAAAATGAAAAGGTGAAATATATAAATAAATATATATATATATATATATATTTATCATGATTAATATAATCTTTTTTATATTTAACAAGTTAGTGTTATAAAAAAATATACAACTATAAATGCATATTCTATTAGGCCCTTTTTAGATTTGTCTATTTGTTAAATGTGACAAGATTATATGCTTTTAAAATATTTTTCATTTATTTATTTATTTATTTTAATTTTTTTTTTTTTTAACATGTCTGTAGGATTCATAATGGTCAATTTATACAATTCATATAAATTCGTTTGAGTACTTTTACTTTGTTTATTAATTGTAGAAACATATATATCTTTATTTTTTTTAAAAACGCTTAATGTTTGCATGGATTTACTTATATAATTACTTTCATCATTATTAAGTAATTTTTCATATAACTTATTTTTTTCTTCTACTTTTAATTTCTCTTCGTCTATGTCATTTAATGTATTGGGTATATTCAACAGGACTATTGTTTCGCTTTCACACAATATTATTTCTGTTTGAATGAAGAAAAGGGGGACATCAATAAAACATAATAAATTTGTTAAATGGAAAATAAAAACAAAAAGATGGGTCAACATAAATAAATAAATAAATAAATAAATATATATATATATATATATATATATATGTGTATATATTTTTACCATCATAAATATCTGAAATTTCTTTTTCATATGGAGTCCATTTGGTGTCCCTTTTCTTATTTATATAATTAAAGAATTCCCTTTTTCCTATTTTTTTTTTCTTTTCGGTATTTAATATATCTTTAATTTGTTCTTCATCCTCTTTATTTACTATTTTTTTCTGTGTATCATTTCTAGTATAATTATTTTTTTCATCAAATTGTTTCAATAACTCATCTATTATGTGAAAAAATAAAATAAAATGATTTAGTAAAAGTCTTAATAGAAAAATATATAAAATAGATATATATATATGTATACATATGCATTTACCTATTTGATCAAATGATTTCTTTGTTTCCGCTTCTTGAAAATTAAAATATATTGGTTTAGGTGTTATATTTTTGTTATCTAATATTATTTCAATATGATCATCTTTAAGATTCACAAAGAAAAATGATATATATATATATATATATATATATATATGTATATATTTTATCTTATTATATGTACAAACGTTTTTGTTTATATTTTATATAGTTTTCCTTCATATGATTAGTAGTTCTATCCATATATATATATATATATTTCTATTAACCTTTAAAATCAGCATTGAGTTTATTAGACTTGTTGAAACAAATCTTGCTCATATTACTTTTAATTTTTTTTATGGTATTTACGGGTTCTTCCATTTTTTATGATATTCTTGTTTATAGTCTTATAATAGTGCTAGAATAAAAGATAATTAGTCACGCAAAAAATAAAATATATATATAATATGTGTTATACATAAATATTTATGTATATATGTATATATGTATATATGTGTATTTTTTTTTTTTTTTTTTTTTTTTTCCTTGAGGGGCATAAAATATGTTCATATAAAAAAATTATAATAATATTTATAATTTAAAAATGAAGTGAAAAAATTCATGTTAAATAAATAAATATATATATATATATATATAATATACCAATATAACTTTTTTTTTTTTTTTTTTTTTTTTTTTTTTTTTTAAAAAAAAAAAATATTAATTTTTAAATTTTTTTTTATAAATTTTTTTAATTTTTTTTATTTTTTTAAAAAAAAAAAAAATCTTTTA
>NC_033657.1:471180-474118 GCF_001601855.1 Plasmodium reichenowi | reverse complement strand
TTTAAAAATAAATTTAAAAATTTTTTTTTTAATAAATAAATTTATTTATATATTTAAATAAAAAAAAAAAAAAAAATTTTTTTTTTTTTTTATTTTTTTTTTATTTTTATAAAAAAAAAAAGTAATAATATATGAAATTATCTTCATAAATATTCTTAATATTTTATAATTTCTATAAAAAAAAAAAAAGCGTTGAAAAAATATATAATTTTTTTTTTTTTTTTTTTTTTTTTTGTAAATATGTTATATAAAAATATTAATATATTAATATATTAATATATTGATATATTGATATATTGATATATTAATAAATTAATAAATTAATATATTTATATATTTATATATTTATGTCATGATTTATATAATATTTTTTTATATAAAAATGTTGACATGATAAAGTGTAAGGGGAACACATTTTTTGTCTTAAAAGTGAGGTTTAACATAAGGCTCATGAAAAAATGTGGAAAAAGATATATTCATACTATAAATAATCCGAGTGTAGATTTTCCGTACAAATGTCAAAACACACCAAAAGAAGGAGAAGAAATTTTTTTTAACAAAGAAAAATTTGTAAATTTTGAAAATGTGAATGTAAAAAATTTAAATAATAGAGAATTTTTATATTATATAGGATATTGTAGTAAAAATAAATTACTTAATTTAAATAAGATAAATTGTGTAATGAAAGAATTAGAAATAAAAATAATAAGTAGTATTAATAATTCTATATCAAGTGATTTTTCACAGAATAAAAAAAATATATTAAATTCAAAATCTTACAATCAATGTAATGAAAAGTCATTTTTTGATATTCATGATTTAGTTAAGGTCTATTTGAATATATGTTATATTAATTCTTATTATTTTCTTAAGGAAAAAAAGGAAAATAATAATACTATAAAATATAAAAATAATATAATTGAAGATGAAGGAAATAATATATTTCTTCAAAAAGGATTTAGGTACACACAAAATTGTAATGTACAAAACATGAAGATACCGAATAATGATAAAATAGGAAATGTAAAAAACGAATGTGAAATGAATGGTAAATTATTTAATAACAAAATTGATTGTAATACAAATAATATAGATTTTTTTAAAAATGATCACAATGTATATAACAATTCATGTAACAGTACTTTGGAGGAATCCAAAGAATATGTATGTAATGAATATGTAAAAAATATATTTAATTTGCTTTCTATATATTTTCTTCAAAATATAGATTTAATTAATAATCATTATTTATGTAGACTTTTTTATGGATACAATAAAAGCAAATTTTCAAATCATAGATATCTTAACAATTTATGTTTTGAAATTATTAAAAGGATAAAAAAAATTAGAACATATCATTTATATTTAATGCTTATCAATAGTTATTATTTAAATTATATAGATAATGTTTTTATTAAAATTTTATTACTTCATATTATTACAAAATTTTCTCAACTTCCTTGTGAAGCTATGTGTCAAGTTATACCGGTTATCCCTTTATATATTAATTCAGAAAAATTAATTTACAAAATTAATCTGATATATTCCAAAAAAATAGCTAGCTTTAATCAAATTGGTCATATTATTATTTTGTTTAAAAAAATGTTACAATACAATATGATATCACAAAAAAATGTCTTTTTAACTTTTAAGCATTTAAATAATTTTATCAAATTGAAAAAAAAAATAAAGATCAATAATATAAATCAGGATAGTAGGAAAGAACAAGAAATGGGAAATGGAAAAAATGATTCAGATGATGACATGATAAATAAGGTAGTAGAATCTTTTGAAACCTTTGAACATAATGAAGATGAATTTTTTGAGAAAAAGAAAAATATGATGAAAAAAAGAAATGAAGATGATATAATAATAAATAATCACCAATTTGATTCTTTATTTGAAAATAATAATAATAATAATAATATACAAATTAATGATAAGGGAAAGTCTAAAAATTCGAATTGGAATATACAAACTGAAGATATAAAAGAAAACATTACAAATGATTATATGAATAAAAAAAGTACTGTAAAACAAAAAAGTGAAGAGATAATTTTTCAAAATGATGATTTACTTTTTAATTTCAAAATTATAGAAATGCATTTAAAACATGATTTAAAAAATATATATTCTCTTTTACCATATGAATATAAAAATTTTCTTGAAAGAATAAGAACAATATCTTGTAACCTTAATAAAAATATACAAGGAGAAAAAGAAATTTATATATTAAAAAAATATATGAAAATGTTGAAATATAAATTTATTACATTTACATATGGACCATATATCTTACATATATGTGATCCATTTTATAAAATATTTCTGCAATTTGAAAATCAATGGAAATTATATCCTATATATGAACAAATCGTACAAAAAAATTTTGAAATGAATAAAATTAATCATCTAAAAAAAGAAGGATTTAAACCAATATTTATATGTCATGATACATTTTTAAAATGTAAAGAAGAGCAAGAAAAATTAAAATACATCAATTCGATTTTGTTACATACACAATTTAGTATATATAATATAACATTAAAAGAAAAACAAAATTTATCTATTCCACAAGAGGTGAACTACATACACATATAAAATAATATATATTATATTATATCATAATTTTTTTAATGTTGTGGGATTATTATATATATATTACTTATAATGACCACAGTAAATATTATTTAGATTAAAAATATAAAATATTAGTAGTACTATTAATAGTATTGTTATTAGTTTTATTAGTGATACTACTACTATTAAGATATAATGTTTTTGTTTTTTCTTTTTTATAATATTCCAAAAAAAAAAAAAAAAAAAAAAAAAAAAAAAAAAAAAAAAATAAAAAAAAAAAAAAAAAAAAAAAAAAAAAAAAAAAATAAAAAAAAAAAATATTTTAAAAAAAATTTTAAAAAAAATAAAAAATTTTATA
>NC_033657.1:464517-471080 GCF_001601855.1 Plasmodium reichenowi | reverse complement strand
AAAAAAAAATTATATAATATAGAATATAGAATAAATGAAGAATGATCTATAGATCAAACGTATTTAAAGGAATACTTATGACAAATATAAAAATATGGATAATATTAAAAATGAAATACAAATATATATATATATATATATATATACAGAAATATTTATTTGAAAATGTAATTATATATTTGTCGCGTATCTATCCCCAAAACAAATATATATGAGTACATGTTGTAGATAATTTAATAACAGATTAAACAAAAATTTTATTATTATTATTATTATTATTATTATTTCTTTGTTTTATTTTTTTTTTTTTTTATGGAAAACTATTATGAAAAAAAAAATAATATATATATATATATATATATATATATTATAATACGTTTTTATTAATGTAATATTTAACTATTTTATTTTTATACCATATAATATATTAATTATGAATTATCATATAAATTAATATATGAAACAAAATATATCAAACAATATATGTAGTAAATTATGAATATATAAAAAATTAACATACAATGGTAAAATATGTAAAGTAATATTAGAATAAATGAAAATTTAAATTAAAATAGAAATTAATATATGTTGTAATATACAAAGTAATACACGAAGTAATATAAATAAAAAAAAACAACAACAAATATACCCAAAATAAAATAGAGTATAGAACCGTTATAGATATTATTAAAAAATAATTGTATTGTTTACTTTATGTTTTTTTTTTTTTTTTTTATTTTTACATTTGATGTAAATTATATTATTTTATTTAATGGTTAATGCTTTTATGTATTTTATTTTTTTCTTCTTATTCATTATATTCCTTATATTCCTAATATTTTTAATAATGGATTAATAAAATAACAAGAAATGAAATAAATTAATACATATATATTATAATTAGTAAAAAAAAGTTATATTCTTTTCATATGTCCTTTTAAGCATGCTTGGTGCTACGATTTATTTTAGACATGTTTAAAAAATATTATATAACATTATTACAATTTATTTAGAATAGTATCATGAGAACTTCAATTATATATATGTCCGTAGAAGTTACGATTTTATATAATAATTTGAGGAAGAGTAATAAGGATATATAAAAAATGAATTGTATTATTTTAATATATTAATATAAAATAATATATGTTAAGAATAAAGAAAATGGGAATTATTATAGGATGAATTGGTATAAACGTATATTTCTTCATTTAATTATTTTTAAAAACGAAATTAATAATACTTATATATAAAAATAATATTTTGTTAGTTCTATAAGGAAATATTTTATAATTATATGTATAAAATTCTTTTCATTAAAAAAAAAAAATAATAAACAAAATAATAAAATAAGATAGAAATATATATATATATATATATATATATATATATATATATATAGAATACTTCCCAATACATAAATGTAATTATAAATAATATTACAAATAAAACAAAATATCATCTTAAGAAACACAATATTTTTAGTAGTTATATGAATTAACATATAACCGTTTCGAAATTTATTTATTTTTTCATTTCTTTTATAATTTTGAATATAAGGTAATAAAATAAAAGCGAATAAATGAATTTAGTAAGAATATATTTAATATGATCATATAATACCTTATCATATATTTTCACAATTATATGAATTTACATTAGAAAAAAAAAGTATCGAATTAAAATATTTTTATTCAAATTAAAATTATTATTTTATTTTATTTTTATTTTATTTATTTTTTTAAGTTTATGAAAATATATACATTCATAATACACAAAAAAAAAAGAAAAATATAAAATTCAAACAAAAATAAAAAAATATTTACATATATATATATATATATATATATATATATATATATATATATATTAGCCATATATAATTATATATATAATAAATATTTTTAAAAATTTAAAGATAAGGATAGACCTAGGTTACCATATGGTAGACCCTTAACAAAACCATAAGAACCCAAGAGATGCAATGAATCATCTGGGATACAATTTACTTTTACATTAAATTTACCTTTAACATATTGAGTTGATATATTTAAATTCGTATCAGGTATTCTATAGGCTAGTGCACAATTAAAAGGTGAATATTTTCCATTAATTCCCTCAATAGATGTTTCTAATTGTTCTTGTAAGACTTCGATTTGTTTTTGTTGATTATCTATTATTTGTAATATACTTTGATAATTTTTATTTTTTTCAATTTCATTGTATAATGTTTTTTTTTTATGTTTTGTTATATCATTTGAAAATGTTCGTAAATATTCTATATTAGAATTTATAATATTTTTATATTTATAAAGAGGTAATTCATATGAGAAATTTACTAAGTAATTATTATTTTCCATAAAATTATTATATAATGTAAATATATAATTTAATGGACATAATTTTGTTAATTGTTCTTCATAAATTTGTATAATTTTATTAATATTATTTGAATAGGAGATATAATCATTCATATTTTTTTTATTCGATATAATTTCTTTTATATCATTAATAGCTTTAACTTTTAAATATTGTATTTTAAAAACTAAAATGTTATATAAATTCTCT
This sequence comes from Plasmodium reichenowi, assembly GCF_001601855.1. Taxonomy (NCBI): domain Eukaryota; phylum Apicomplexa; class Aconoidasida; order Haemosporida; family Plasmodiidae; genus Plasmodium; species Plasmodium reichenowi. Next base: position 468,512 of record NC_033657.1, on the reverse strand, counting down.
TGAATTATATTCATAATATCATTAAAACAATTTATGTTATTTATCATATATGTTTTTTTTATTTGTTGATTATTCATTTGTTCTATATCTGTAATAAATGTATAAGTATGGAAATTTTTTTCAACATTTTGAAGTATTTTTTCAAAAAAATTTTTAAAATTCTCTTTCTTATCTAAACTATTCATATAAGAACAGAAAATATGATTGAGTGAAATAATGAATTTATCTTTTACATTTTCTAAATGTTTTTTATATTTGATCTCATTTTTAAGAATGTCTCTAGAATTTGTATCAATATTGTTTATGTTTAGATCAATTTTTTTTTTTTTTACATCATTTTTATTATTAAGATTATCTTTTTTAATTGATTCGATTTGTTTATTCTTTTTTAATGTATCATCCATATTGTTATTATTATTATTGTTGTTATTTTTGTTGTTATTTTTGTTGTTTTCTTTTTTTACATATTTTTTCTCGTCTTTTAATACGTTCGTTAACTTAGTTTTCTTTTCCTCCTTTTGTAATTCTTTTTTTTTTTTTTCGTCCAACTTTTTATTGTCTTTAAGTATTATTATTTTTTCTTTTTCTTTTTGTTCTTTATCTTTACCTATTTCACCTTTTTCTTTATTTTCAAGATTACTATTATCCTTTATATGAGTTTTATCGTTCTTATCATTTTTATCCTTCTTTTTGAAAAAGGAAAATATCGAACATGGTTTATATTTGTTGATTTTATATTTTACGTTCCTCTTCTTCTTGTAATTATTAATAAATAAATGATCGTTATGTTTAGACCCCCCTTTTATAATACCATTATTCTTTTTTTTGGAAAGGTTATAATAAATATACTTCTTTCCATTCTGTTCTTTTAAAATTCTTGAATAGTTCGATGTATTACATTCTTTTAAATAATGCAACAAACGAAAATTTATTATGTACAAAAACAAAAAGTTAATAGCGACTTTTCTTATATAATATATCATGTTATATATACATTTGTGTATATATGTGTGTAATTATATAAATAAATAATATTACATGTAATTCTTCAATATAAATATATATATGTATATCATTTGTGTACACAAAAATATATATATATATATATATATATAAATATATATATTTTTTTTTATATGTATGTTTAAAATAATTAGATCAGGGAATATATATTTCTTCACTTATATTTCTTTCTTATTATTTTATTTTTTAATATTTACTATATGGCATTATGAAAATTTCTTTTATTTTTTTTTTTTGAAAATGTTAAGATTTATATAAATTACATAAAGAGATAGCATTTAAATAATTTTAGAGAGAAAAAAAAAAATTAAAAAAAAATATATATTATATATATATATATATATATATATATATATTATATACATATAATATATATATCGTGTTATATGAGAATAATATATATTTTTAAAAATGTAAAAAAGAAGATCTGAAATGTATTCAATTCAAGAGGTTATATAAGGGCATTCCCTTTATTTTACATGTTATAATATATTATATTTATTTATGTAGTTCTTTTTATTTTTAATTTATTATATATATATATATATATATATATATATATTATATTTTTTATGTATTATTTTTTATTGTATTTTTTGACTTACTAAATTATTTTTTGTTCTTAAAAAAAAAAAAATATTATGTACATATAAAATATTTTTTTTTTTACTACGTATAATTTTATAATATTTATGAACTTATTATTTTTTATTCTTATTCACAAAAATAAAAATATATATATTATATATATATATTTTTTTATGTATTATTTTTTATTGTATTTTTTTACTAAATTATTTTTTGTTCTTAAAAAAAAAAAAATATTATGTACATATAAAATATTTTTTTTTTTACTACGTATAATTTTATAATATTTATGAACTTATTATTTTTTATTCTTATTCACAAAAATAAAAATATATATATATATAATAATATATATATATATTATATACTTATTTTTTTTTTTTTATTTTTAATTAATATTTTTAACATTTAATAATATATATTCATATTAATATTTTAAATATTTATATAATATAAAAGAAAATTATACTGTATCAAAATATTCCACTTGTAAATATATATATATATATATTGCATAATTTTTAGTAATAAGTATACACAATTTATGTACTATTTTTTGATTACAACCTTTTATTTATACAGAAAGAAAATCTCCTTTAAATAAATAAATATAAAAAATATGTTCTTCTCAATGTTTATTAAATTCATTTTACCTGTATCTTTTATGTGCTACAATTTTGGAAATAAATTTAATATGTTTAATTATTTTCAAAAAGTCAAAGTATCAGAACAGGAATTATTACCATCCATTTATGATTATGAAGTAAAGGATTTATCAGGATCAAATGTATCCATGTCTAAATTTAAAAACAAAGTTTTGATTATTTTTAATTCTGCTTCAAAATGTGGATTAACAAAAAATCATGTAGAACAATTTAATAAATTACATGAGAAATATAACGCAAGAGGATTGGAGGTATACATAACAAAAAAAGAAAAAAAAAAGAAAAAAAAAAGAAAAAAAAAAGAAAAAAATTGTAAGGTTAATTATTTATATATATATTATATTTTTTTAATATTTTTAATTTTTTAATTATGTGTAATATATATATATATATTTTATATATATATGTATAATTATTTATTTATTATTCCCATGTTTTAGATCTTAGCTTTCCCTACAAGTCAATTTTTAAATCAAGAATTTGACAACACAAAAGATATTTGTACATTTAATGAAAAGAACAAAATAAAATATAATATGTTTTCTCCCATTGAAGTAAATGGGGATAATACACACCCACTCTTTAAATACTTAAAAAAAAATTGTGATTCGGTTAGTAAAAGAAAAAAAAAATAAAAAATAAAAAAAATAAAAAATAAAAAAAATAAAAAATAAAATTTAATTAAATGAACTTATATATATATATATATTTATATGTAGTGGCATATGATTTTATATTATTAATATATAATGAGTAAAAAAAAAATAATATTTTTTTCCAAATGAATTATTTTATATATTTCATTTTTTTCCAGATGCATGATGAAAATGGAACGTTAAAAAGTATCGGATGGAATTTTGGAAAATTTCTAGTCGATAAAAATGGAGACGTTGTAAATTATTTTTCACCCAAAACAAACCCGTTAGATTTAGAAAAAATTATAATTCAATTACTACAAAAATGAAAACATTTAAGTAAATAAGATATACATATAAACCTACATATCAATCTATATATATATATATATATATATATATATCAAATTATTGTATTTGATAGAGGAATATATGTTTTATTCTTAGAAATATACAATTATTTAACATATGTATATATATATATATATATATATATATATATATATATATATATATATTTATAATACTAATTACCCTTTAGAAATATTGTTTATAAAAAAAATAAAACATAGACACAAATTCTTATTTATATATACATACAAATTTTATTAACGTTAAATATTTAATTATTTTTTAATTTTCTTTATATTTTTTAAATATTATTATGAAATGTAAGAATTTTTATAATTTTTAATATTATTCAAATGTACTCTTTCAAATTATTTTCTTTTAAGGTATAATATTTATATTACTTATAATTTAAAATAAATATATATATATTATAAATAAAAAAAAAATATATATATATATATATATTTTTTTTTATTTTATTTAATAATTTTTTTTTTTTTTTCTACATATTTATTTTTTAAATTATAATATATAAATATTCATAATATATATATATTTTTTTTTTTTTTTTATTTAGTTAAATTTTTTTTTTTTTTTTTACATTAAATTTTTTTATATTGTTTTATTTAATTATTTTTTTTATTTATTTTTTTTTTTATTTTTTTTTTTATTAAATTTTTTTTTTTTTTTTTTTTATTTTATTTTATTTTTTTTTTTAAAAAAAAAAAAAAAA
>NC_033657.1:458964-464417 GCF_001601855.1 Plasmodium reichenowi | reverse complement strand
TTTATATTTATTTATAATATTTAATAATTTTTGTTAACACATTTATAATAAAAAATTTTTCATTTAAAATTTTTGAAAAGAAATGAAAAAGGAAGCAATTTTTTTGTAACATTAAAATATATAGTTTTTTTTTAATATATATAATATAAAGTTTATACTAAGTATATATATATATATATATATATTGAAAAGTAAGAAAAAAAAATAACAGTTATAAATATTTATATAATTTAATTATGGTTTAAACTTTAATATTTTGTAGTGGACATAATACCTAGAATAATATATAAGAGAAATCAATAGAGAAGTTGTATCTTTAAAAATTTCAACTTCGAAATTATTATGCATATAAATGCATACATGAATATTGTGAACATCATTATATATATATAACTATAGTTACATCTTGATTCATAGAATAAAATATTTTGTAATAATTAAATGGAATCATAATTTTCAACTAAACAGAAAAGTTGCTAATCATATTATCTATCTATATATATCTATATATATATCTATATATATCTATATATCTATATACATAATAACATATACATTTCATTTTGTTAATCAATAGTTATGAGTTCTCAAAATAATAATAAACAGGGTGGACAAGATATTAATAATAAAAAATACAGTGATGACATAAAACCTTCAGTAAGCAAAGAAGATTTAATAAATTCATCAAGAAATGATGAATTAAATAAAAATACAAAGATGGATCCAAACGACATGAAAAAAAATGAAAATATGAATACTAAGAAAAATGAAGTTTTAAATAATTGCAATAATGTAGAAGACGGAGATAATGAAAATTCGAAATTTATGAATAAAACTAAAGAAGGATTGAATAATATAAATGCAGAAAAGAATGATGACAATAATTCTATTGTAAAAGTAGAAGAATCACCTAAATCTATGGGATATAATTATTATGCATCTGAAAGTATTGAAAATTTATGTAAAGAATTTGGTTTAGAAAGTATAAATACTGGTTTAAATTCTGAACAAGTAAAAATAAATAGAGACAAATATGGAGAAAACTTTATTGAAAAAGATGAAGTGGTACCTGTGTGGTTAATATTTTTATCACAATATTGTAGTCCTGTTGTTTTGTTATTGTTAGTTGCTGCTGTAGCTAGTCTTGCTTTAAATGAAGTTGTTGAAGGAGTCGCTATTATAAGTATAGTTACACTGAATGCTTGCTTAGCGACCTATATGGAAAAATCATCAGGTGATGCTATAGCCAAATTAGCTGAAATGGCTTCACCACAATGTACTGTGTTAAGAAATGGTCAGAAGGTAGTTATACCATCTAGAGAAGTTGTTGTTGGTGATGTTGTTCTTATTAATACTGGTGATTCTATTTCAGCTGATTTGAGATTATTTGATGTTATTGAACTTAAAACCAATGAAAGCTTATTAACAGGAGAATCAGAAGATATTAAAAAAACTATTGTAGCAGATAATTTGTCTACACCTTTTGCAACGAATTTATGTTTTGCTACCACATCTGTAACCAGCGGTTCTGGTAAAGGTATTGTTATATCCACAGGTTTAGATACACAAGTAGGAAAAATTGCATCACAATTAAAAAAAAGCAGTAAAGGAAGTAAACTAACACCTCTTCAAGTAGCATTAAATAAATTAGGTGGTTTAATTGGTTTAATAGCTATTATTGTATTAGTTGTTATTATCAGCTTAGCTGTTATTATTAAATATAGAGATCCAGCACATGCAGATAAAGATCCAACCTTTGTTATTATTATTATTGGTGTAGGTTTTGCTGTATCTTCCATTCCAGAAGGTTTACCTATGGTTGTTACTATCACCTTATCAGCAGGAGCTAAAGATATGGTTAAAAAAAATGCAAATGTAAGAAAACTACCAGCTGTTGAAACTTTAGGATGCTGTTCAGTCATATGTTCGGATAAAACCGGTACATTAACTGAAGGAAAAATGACAGCAATTAATGCAGTTACCATTTGTAAAAATTCTTCCTTAAGTGATGAAAATAACAAATTAACTAAAACATTTGATTTTTATCCAACAAAAGGTTTTGAACCATGTGGTGGTTTATTTGATTCTAATGAATTGACTAGCGAAAAAAAGAAAGAGATTGTTATAGCAAAGAATCAAAACACATCATATGATAAAGTTTTGTATAATTATGGAAATCCTTCAAACAAATCTGTTATTGTAGACAAAACGAGGTCATTAATGTTTGCTGCTTATTTAAATTCATATGATACTACATTATCAAGAGATCCAAAAACATTAAAATGGGGAATACATGGTAATATGAGTGAAGGACCAATTGTTGTTGCTGCTGCTAAGGTGGGATATAGTTTTATTAATAATCCAAATCACAAATCTTATTTGGATAATTTTCAAAGATTAGATGATTTAGAAGTTACATTTAATTCATCAAGAAAAATGAAAATCACTTTTTATAAATTAAAAACAGTAAATGTTTTCGAGAATGTATATTTAGATAAACCTGGTAAAGTATATACACATGTTGCTTTGATTAAAGGTGCACCTGATAGATTACTTGATAGAAGTACCCATTTATTAGAAGAAACATCTATGAAAAGAGTACAAGTTTCATGGAATAGTACAATAACACAAGAAGAAAGAAATGTATTAATAAAAAAGAATTTGGAATTATCACAAAAAGCTTTAAGAGTTTTATCTATATGTATTAAGCCACTAACGGATCAAAATATTGAAGAATTGAAAAAATTAGAAGATGCAGATGAAAGATTAAAATATGTTAATTATGATGAAAATGGTGGTTTTATACCTATGGGTTATGTTGCATCATTTGATCCCCCAAGACCTGGAGTAAAAGAAGCTATACAAACATGTAGAGAAGCACAAGTTAAAGTTATTATGATTACAGGGGATCAAAAACCTACTGCGGTTGCTATTGGAAAATTAATAGGTTTGATAGAAGAGAAATCTGAACAAGTAGAAGATATTAATTCTTTAGCTATAGAATGTTCAGAATTACATATTAATAAAAATCCAAATGAACCAATTTTACCAAATGATCAATTAGATGAATTTACTGATAAAATTTTAATATATTCAAGAGCACAACCGGAAGATAAAATAACAATTGTTCAATCTTTAAAGAGAAAAGGATATTTAGTTGCTATGACAGGAGATGGAGTTAATGATGCACCTGCATTGAAAGCTGCAGATATAGGTGTTGCTATGGGTATTAATGGAACAGAAGTAGCAAAAGGAGCATCTGAAATGATTTTAATTGATGACAACTTTTGTACAGTTGTTAGTGCAATAGATGTAGGAAGAACTATTTTCTCAAATATTCAAAAATTTGTATGTTTCTTGCTTGGAACAAATATTGGTGAAATAATTTACTTATCTGTTGCTATTGTTGCACAAATGCCTTTTCCATTAGAAGCCTTACAAATCTTGTTTTTGAATTTAATGACAGATGGATGTCCAGCTGTTGCCTTATCAAGAGAACCACCAAATGATGATAATATGAAAACTCCACCTAGACCTAAAAAGCAACCAATTATGACTAAACGTTGGTGGTTTTATGGAATTTTACCACATACCATTTTTGAAGCATTATGTGTCTTGTTATCATTAGCTTTTTCATTGTACATATGTACTGGTTTTTATAACTTGAATGGCATTCACAATTTGTGTAAAACTGTTAATTTGGCAGATGTAAATGGTGCAAATGTATATCATGAGTATAAATATTTCTGTAGTAGTTATGAATATAGGATATCTACCGAGTATGTTGGATGGGTAACGAATGTTAGTTTTTGGGATCCACAAAATAATGAAGCAGTTAACTTTTGGGGAGCAGCTAAAGGAAAAATAGAAAACATTAATCCATTATCTGAGATTGTCCACCCAGAATTAAGATTAAGAATGCAAGATGGTTGTGGTGATTTAATACGTGATGAAAATGGATGGTGTAGGCCGCATGATAGTAAAACGTCTGATGGATACAATGATGAGCTTGAGGGAATATTAAAAAAAGGTTTTGAAGATGTCACGGCAAAAGGTTCAAAACGTGGTAGAACAATGGCATTTATATCAGCTGTTTGGTGTGAAATGCTTAGAGCTTATACAGTAAGAAGTTGGGAACCTTTCTATAAAGTATTCAATAGAAACATGTGGATGCATTTAGCATGTAGTATATCTGCAACTTTAACTTTTCTTTCTACATGTATACCTGGTATTACTTCTATTTTGAATACAACATGTTTGTTATGGTGGCAATATTTATTAGCTATATTTTGGGCTCTTTTAAATTTGGTCTTAGATGAAATAGTACCAAAGGTTATATATAGAAGAAAATATATGACTATTAAGAATTAAAAATTTATATTAACATTTTATATGTTTAAAATGTACATGTGGTAAAAATTTTGCTTGTTTTTTTATTTCAATTTTTGAGTGTTTATTTTTAATAATATTTATAAATATGATATATTTGCCTTATCTTTTTTTTTATATATATTTAAATATTATATTTTTAAGCCTTCATATATATATATATATATATAATACATATTATTTTTATTTAATGTTTCTTCACAATTTTTTCTTTTCTTTTATTTTTTTTTTTTTTTTACGTTGTATATTTTTGTACATATTGAAGTACAAAAAAAATGTAAAAGAAAATTTTGGATCATAAATATTTTCTACTTAGATATTATCTTAATTAGACATCAAGATACATATTATTTAATGTTTATATATTTACATCTTTCATTTTGATATATATATATATATTTATATTATTATTTATATATATGTATTTTCTTTACCTTAAGATTGTATTAATTATTTATTTATTTATTTTTTTGGAAAGTGACTTTGTTTTAATATTATACTATTTTTATGCAATTTATTTAAAAAATTATTCCTATTAGTATAATATTTTAATATATCCGAAAGTTTCAACAATTATTTACAAATTTATCATGGCTGTTATTAAATAAAAATAATAAATTGAAATTATTCTAAGTTATATGAAATATTTATAATAAATACCATTTTATTAAATATTATTTATAATTTCAAATTTATATGTATGATCCCTAACAATTATATATATATATATATATATATATATATATATATATATATTTAGTATTTTTTTATTCATTTGTATTTATATTAAAAAAATAATAAAATAAAAAAGCACATAAAAGGATAAAAGGAGTATCAGAGATGTTTATTAATAATAAATACATAATAATATAATACAAAATATTTATACGTGTAAATATTTTAATAGGAAAAACTATATATTATTATTATAGCACATGCCAAATGATGGGGCCAAGGTTTAAAAAAAAAAAAAAAAAAAAAAAAAATTTTAATTCATAACAGTATGTGTGCGCACAACACAAACTAATAAATTTTTTAATAAAAAAACTTAATTAAATTACATA
>NC_033657.1:457829-458864 GCF_001601855.1 Plasmodium reichenowi | reverse complement strand
TTTTCCCGTTAATGTTTTGACAAAAATTTGCATACCACCTCTTAATCTTAACACTAAGTGTAATGTAGATTCCTTTTGAATGTTATAATCTGATAAAGTTCTTCCATCTTCTAATTGTTTTCCTGCAAATATTAATCTTTGTTGGTCAGGTGGAATTCCTTCTTTATCTTGAATTTTTGCCTTAACATTCTCAATGGTGTCAGATGGCTCGACGTCAAGGGTTATAGTTTTTCCTTAAGAAAAAAAAAGAAAAAGCAATAAAATTATATATAATTATAAATAATTATTTAAAAAATGGAAAAATATATAAATATATATGGTAATCAAGTGCACACGCAAAGATATATAATATATATATTAAAATGTATATTAATATATTCTTTAAACAATATATATATATATATATATATATAGTCATTCATACGAAAACAATAATATACATATAAACTTTCATAAGAAACAGATAACAAAGCATATACTATATATATATATGTATATTTCGAATAATGGAATTTTTTAATGCTTATAAAAATTTTCAAACTTTATAAAAAAAAATATATATTTATATAAAGTACACATACTCAATGGAAAACATATTTATTTATAGTATATAAATAAATATTAACAAAACTAAATATATATATATATATATATATTATACAAAATGAATATATAATTTTAATATAATATATATATATATATATATATATATATATATATGTTTATAATATTTTTAATCCTTACCAGTTAATGTTTTGACAAAAATTTGCATTTTGATTTAAATAAGAATATATAATTTTAATATATAAATTTGGAATTCAAAGGTTAAAAGAAAAATATAAACCTTTATTAAAAAATAAAAACTATTATATATAGAATTTCGTATAAAAAAAAAAATACGTAAATGTTTTGTTTTAACAAAGCGTAAAAATTAATATTTATAATATTATATATAATAATTTTTGTTTTTTAATTATAATATAATTTTAATGTTTTTTTCTTCTTTTTAATTTTAATGTAAATTTATTTTATTAT
>NC_033657.1:456169-457729 GCF_001601855.1 Plasmodium reichenowi | reverse complement strand
TTATTTTCGCACGAATTAATTTTTATATTTGTAATATTATATATATATATATATATATATAATATATATTTATTTTTATTTATGTTGAAACATGCAAAAAGTTATTTATAAAAAAATGTTCTTTATTTTTTTTTTTTTTTCTTTTTCTTTTTTTTCATTATATAATATTTCTCATATAATATATATATATATTATATATATATAATTGTAGTTATAATAATAATTATGAATATATTATTATATAAATAAAATATTTTTATTTGGATATTTGTGTATTTATTTATAAATATTTAATTCATATATTTATATATGTATAATAATACTATGGCATGTATATTGAACTATATTATATATTTATATTATAATTATATCTATATCTATATATATATATATTATATTTTTCTATATTGTATAAAAGATGTACATTCCCTAATTTATATTTTATTTATATAATATGTTATTATCAAAATGTATGTAAAAATATTTTATAGAATTCATATAAAATGCTTAAATTGCATTAAAAAATGCTAAATTATAATATAACATATAATAATGTTCATATAATGACAATATCTTTTTATTTTTTTTTAAATGCAAATAAAATCAGAAGCTTTTTATATCCCTAAATAAATGTAATAAAATAAACTAATTTAATTCGTTTCTATTTTTACATTTTTAAGAAAAAAGAATATATTTTTTTTTTAATAAGGTATTTATTTTTGTGTGCAGTTATTTTTAAGGTAACATATATATATATATATATATATATATTATATAGAAAGAATAAAAAAAAAATTATAATATATTTTAAGTACATATAAATTTATTATATTAAAATAAAAGAAAACGTATATTTATTATTATAACTATTTAAAAATATGGTACACGAAATTCAAGAGAAAATATCCATAAAAATATGGAATTTCAACTTGAGAAAAAATATAAGTACATATAGACATATACATATAATTTATAAAACATATATGTACATTGATATATTATATGGACAAAACTTAAAAAGAAAAGAAAAAAAAAACTTTTAACAGAAAAAAATAAAATACATTTATAATATTGTTTAAAAACGAAATATTAGGTTAACACTTTTATGTACGTCTGACTGAACGATCTCCTCTTTCTTGGAGTTCACCCTTTTTAATTAATATGGCCAAAGCTCTGAAAAAAAATTAGGTATATATAAAGTAAGAGATATTAAAAAAAAAGAGAATATAAATAAATAAATATAAATATATATATATTTATATATATATATATATATATATATTTTTTTATTACTTTGATAATGCTGATCTGTCAAAACCTCTTAATTGTAGTTCCCTAAATAAATTAACTCTTGAAGCTCTTTGTCCTTTTCCAAGTCGACCTAATATTGCATCTTCCGCTTGCTAATAAAAAAAAAAATAATTAAAATATGCACGTATTATAAAAATCATTATTTTAATTGTTACAGAAAAATATATTTAATAATAAAATTAAAAAATATAAGTCATATTAAAACATTTTTTAAAATTATACACAATGGATATATATATATATATATAT
>NC_033657.1:441447-451069 GCF_001601855.1 Plasmodium reichenowi | reverse complement strand
ATCTGAACATGTTTAGATATTTCAATATTTGAACAACTGGGACATAACCAGAATTTGTTATTCTTATTATTCATGTTATGTTCACTCGAACTTAAACAATAGGTGTGCCATGCATTGTTGCAGTTATAAGAATCACACATATTTAGTTCTCCTCCGTTCATACATTTATAACATAGAATATCATGTTTACAAAAAATAAGATAATAAATATAATCACATAATAATTGGATAACTACCTTAGTATTAACAGTACTATTAAACAAATCATATTTTAAATGCTTTAATATATATTGTAAAATATAACATAGAAAAAAAAGAAAACCACAAGAATTCCATTTGTTATTATTTGTACTCATAATTTGTTCTTCTAATATATTTTTACTAATTGATAGATGGATTAATACATATTTTAAATAATCATTTAAATAACATATTTTTATGTTATTAATATATATGTTTTTTATTTTATTTTGTAAATCAATATTATTATATATATTCAAATTTGTTTCAATCATTACATCCTTCTTATTATTTATATTATTATTTTTTGTTCTACTATTTAAATTAATGTTATTTATATCTAATTCATCTGTACTAATATTGCTCTTTTGTATATAACCATTATTATCATCATCATTATTACCTACCATATTTGACTTTATTAAATTCAAAGATAATTTCATTTTATTCATATTATCCACATCTTCCATTTTCTCATGAACATATGATATTTTTTTATCATCCTCATTTATTATATCTGTATTTTGTTCATATGCATTTTTTCTATCCACATCATTCATATGATTATTATGAAAAACAGTAGGATCGTTTTTGTGTTCTGATTGTGACAATACAACATTCATATCTTGTAAAGATTGAAAATTATTATCTTTAAAAAGAATATGCTTCATTGCTTGTATCTTTAAAAATAACTCCTTCTGTATAAAATAAGTAAAATCGGAATATTTCTTAAATATATTTGAAAAAGTCTGCAATAATAAAAAATAGGATTTATTGTACGCAGCATTATCTTGTTTATTTAATATATTATTTTCGATTTCGTTATAATTATAAAATACAGCATCGTTCAATTTTATCATATATTTATTTATATATAAATTAGAAATATTATTAATATATTCAAAATGGTTATTTGTTATATTGGAATAGGTTTCTATATTATAATTAGAAGTATATTTGTCATTATGGGCATCATTATGGGAATCATTATGGGAATCATTATGAACATTATTATGAACATCCTTATGAACATCCTTATGAACATCCTTATGAATATCCTTATGAATATCCTTATGAACATCATTATGAATATCCTTATGAACATTATTATGAATATCCTTATGAACATCATTATGAATATCCTTATGAACATTATTATGAATATCCATATGAACATCCTTAGGAACATCCTTATGAACATCATTAATATGATCCCCCTTATTCTTCTTGTCAACATTATTTGAAGTCTCAATTGTGCACATACTATTTGCATCATTTTTATTATTATCATTTTCACTATCTTTTGAGTGTAACTCCAATAAGTATGAACCATTTTTATACTTGCTTTTATAACTATTAATAGATTTAATTGGATCAAAATAATGTATTTCATCTGTACTTTTATTATTATATTCATATAGATTTAATAATAACGTACTGATATGACTCTTAACATGGTTACTTTTCTTATCTTCAAAATTAATTAAAGAATTGTTTGTAAATGATTCGTATGTATTAGATTTGATTTCTTTTTTATAACTACTACGTTTTAATACATTAGTTTCTTTCTTTATATGGTTAATATTTTTATCCTGTTTAAAATTTTTATGTGTATTTTGCTTTTTCAAAAATCTGAATATATTTTGTATGGACTGCAAAGAATATAGTAAGAATTCATATTCCTTTTTCATAACAGATATAGGAATATTATTATAACTATAATTATACTTATTAATATTATTATAACTATAATTATACTTATTTATATTATTATTACTATTTGTATTACTATTTGTATTACTATTTGTATTAATATTTATATTACTATTTATATCAATATTTGTATTAATATTTTCGTCCGATGAACTTTCATAATCTGTTAGCGCCTCATCACTTCCATCTGTTATATAAAAACCCAAGAATTTTTTTTTTATAGGTGGTAATGGTATATTTGTAAAAGGACATTTATTTTGAGGAAATATATAAACATCCGTTTTATAATTTTTAGAATCATTATTTTTTAAATGTAATCCAATATGTGCAATATCTTCAGCTGCACGTATGCCTGTATCATAAGCACCATCAACACACTGGAAATAGCTTTTGGATAAATATTCACCACAGAAAACTACTCTTGGATTATTGATTGGATGAGGTGATCTTAAATATATTAAATCATTATCATTACAATTTATATATGGATATGCATATGAACCAAAAGAGAAATTATCATCTTGCCATTTTGTTATAATATAATCAACTAATATTGGTAATTTTTTCCCACTTTTTTCAAACATTTTATTTAATGTATATAAGCATTCATTAATTATATAATGTTCTTTTTTAATATATCCATATGTACATGACCATGGTGGGAAACAATGAACTAATATACATCCAATTTTTCCATAAGCATGTAAATTTAAAAATTGAAATTTTTGATCAATACAATTTATTTGTAAACTATCAAATGGCCATGTAAAATTATATGGATAAAATCTTAATATAATTTTATTATGATTTCCCATTTTATAATTTTGTAATGCTCTTAATTTTAATGGATGTAATTCAGGCTCAAATTTTAAGCATGTTTTTAATTTTCTTTTTTTATCATTATCTATTAAACATCCAAGGGGTAAAGCTACTATTACATATTTTGCATAAATAGTTACATTTTTATAATTACAATTATTTAAATCTGATGTACCATGGAAATGTTTATTAATATTTTTAAACTTAGTATCATAACATTTACATTTAATCATAACTTTATAATCATCTTCATTATTTTCTCCTAATTTATAATCATCTTTTATAACATTGTTTATTAAAAAATTCTCATTTATATATTTCTTTTTCTTCTTACTTGATACTTCATTTTGTGGTACAAAAAAAAAATTATCTTGGTTTATTACGTGATCACTATTTATAGAATTATTTTCAACACTTTCTATATTATTATTATTATTATTATTATTATTATTTTTTTTTTTTTTAGTATTTAAAAGGGATGAAGACATTTGCTTATTAATCTGGTAATTATCATTATCCAAATGATATGTCTTTTTATCTCTATGTTTATCTTTTATATATACCAATTCAGCCACTGTATTTAAGAATATCTTATTTTGAACCTCCTCAGATAAATAATTAATTAGCCATTTCCAACCATCAACAACAATTTTATCTGAAGTGTTTAAATCTTTAAATGAACTAATATAAGGTGTTTGTTCATTTTTTTTAATCTTATCATAATATTTTATATTTTTTAATATATAATTATTACTACCATATTTTGGACACATATCAATATCTAGATAATTAGAAAATGGCAATCTTGACATAGCAATAGATGT
Organism: Plasmodium reichenowi; assembly: GCF_001601855.1. Taxonomy (NCBI): domain Eukaryota; phylum Apicomplexa; class Aconoidasida; order Haemosporida; family Plasmodiidae; genus Plasmodium; species Plasmodium reichenowi. The sequence continues at coordinate 447,473 of NC_033657.1, read as the reverse complement.
TTCTCTTAGATCACTTCCATAACCATATCTTGATTGTAATGTTACCATTAACATTTTCCATTCTTCCATTGTAAAATTTTCTTCATTTATATTCATCTCGGTAAATATTTCTTCTGTACATTCCATTAATAAATCCCACATACTCCTTCTTTTTTTATTATTGTAATATAATTCGGTTTTTGATATATCTTTTTTTTTTTTTTTTCTCTCTTCATTATCAATATTTGTATTAGTAAATGATACATTTCTTACAACTTTATTATATAAATCACCATAATCATAATAATTATTATAAATTATAGCATGATTATCATAACTTAAAATATTGTTCATATCAACTTTGGACATTCTCTTTTTTGAGCTAATTATATGTTTCTTTAATGTTTTCTCATTATTTTTATTCTCTTCATTCTGTTCATTCCGTTCATTATTTTTATGCTGTTCATTCTGTTCATTTTCTTCATTTTCTTCATTTTTTCCAATCTCTTCATTTTTTTTATTTTCTTCATTTTTTCCAATCTCTTCATTTTTTTTATTTTCTTCATTTTCTAATTTCATATCTTCTTTATCATTATATGAATCACCTGCTTCAAAATTTTCATTATGAATTATATTATTTTCATTTGGCTTAATATTCTTCACATGATTATTATTAAATAATATTTCTTTATGGTACGTATCATCAATAAGAATATTATTATTAATTTGTTTATCTTCTTTTAATATATCATCATTATAGAAATAATCACTGTCTTTTTCATTAGTATCGTCACTTACATAATTATTATTGGACTTTTGCTGATCCTCACTTTTTATATCTTTTTCAAATTCATCATTACAATTATCACCAATAAATAAAAAATTCCTCATTTTTCGAGCAGCTCTTACTCTTATTTTATCACATAACAAATTCACTCTATAAATTTTAAAACTTTTTATTTTTTTTCCATTTTCATTATTATACCAGTGTGCATAAAAGGTTGACTCCCAGTTATCCTTTCCACAAACTAAAGAAACTTTTGGTTTTAATTTTTCGGCTAGTTGTGTAACCGATTTATCATATTCTCTTCTCCTTCTAGTGTCTTTATTAAACGATAATATTTTTAATAATTTATTTGATTTGTTTGTACAATTATTTTTTGCATACACCTCAGAAGATATGTTTACACAACTATCACTTAAATTATTATAAAAATGGATATCTTCATCTAAACTTTTAAAGAAATTTAATATATTATCTTTCTTTTCTTTATTATATATTTTAAAATAATTACGTATATTATCAATATTATTTTTTATCATAAAGAGCATGTTATTTCTCAATTTTATTTTTCTCTTATTTTTTATACGTCTACTATAAAAATAATCCTCATCACTGTAATATCTTTGATTATTATATATATTCGGGTTACAACATATATTCTTATTAGAATTAAGGTATCTATAAATGTTTTTATTCCCACCAGAAAATTTATTCTTATCATCAGTTTTATTTTCATCATCCTTATTATGTTCACTCTGTGAGGAATTATTAACATATTCAAAATAAGGAGGGTATGCAAAATCATTAATCAATTTTGAATATTCTTCCTTAAATAAATTGATATTTGTTACATATTCTTTTTGTATATCATATATTGAAAGGTTCCCCATTTTATTTTTATCATTACAATTATCTTTATTATAATTATATTTACGTTTCTTAACTATGACTTTATATTTTTTTTTTTTTGTTTTTTTTTTTTTCATATTCCAAATAAAGTTATCTGCATATTCCATATCATCTTCCTTTCGCATTATTTTCTCATTATTCAATTCGGTATAATTTGTGAACTCATGTTTTGTCTTTCCTTTTTTATCGTTAGATAAATCTGCATTATCACAACAATGTAAATAATTTGCACCTAAATCAACAACTGTTTCGGGTAAAACTTTATTATTTATAATTCTTTCTGGTAATATGGTTGAAAAAGCTCTACCTCCTATACGATTTCTGCCTTCAATAACTAAAAATTTAGCATTACATTTATTTAAGTAATAGGAAGCAGCTAATCCTGATATACCTGCACCTATAATTAGAACATCTGTATATAACTTTTGATTATCTTCAATATTATGATACACATTATTTATACCTCTTTTTATTATATCTTCTGGTTTTACTATTCCAAATAATGAAATCTTTTTTTTTGTTTTCACTTTTTCTTTTACACCATCTTTATTTTTTATACCTTCATGTTTATTCAAAACTATTTTTTTTGCAACACTTCTTTCAATAACGTTATTAGGTATATGTACGACTGTTTCTATTTTGTTTTTACCTTTTGATTCTTTTATTCTTAAAATTTTTTGTAAACTTTTTAAATTTTTTATATCTCCAAAACTTTTCAGCCCTTTTAATATTAATTCATTTAATTCACTTTCGTTATGTCTTTCTGCATTGTTCATATTTTTATTGTAATAAATATTATCTATATTATGTAATGAATTGTTTGTATGAACAACATTTTTGTTTGAAGTATCTATATTTGAAGTATCTATATTTGAAGTATCTATATTTGAAGTATCTATATTTGAAATATCTTTATTTGAAATATCTATATTTGAAGTATCTATATTTGAAATATCTTTATTTGAAATATCCATATTTGACGTATGACCATTTTTATATTTTTTTATTATTGTGTTCATATTATTAATTAAAAAATCATCAATATTTAATAATTCAGAATTGATTTGATTGAATGGATCCCTTTGATCATACATATGTTCACCATTTTTTGTATTAATTTTATTATTTCTTTTTGATAATAATTGATTTTGTTTTATTTTATCTTTATTCATGTTTACATGTGTTGACTTCGATTTATGTAAACATTCGATGTAATCATTCTTCTCTTGTGTATTTACAACTTTATTAATTTCAATTAATTTTAAGATATCATTTATTTCATTCTTATGCTCTTGTTCTTTTTGGATATTATTGAATGTAGGAAAGGTGCTCATAAATGATAATGAATCACTTTTTAGATCATCAATAGAATTTAATAATAAATTATTTTTAGTACATTTTTTTTTTTTTTTTATACTTAATGAGATATCAAGAGTTTTTTTTCTTTTTTTTTTTTCTACTGTATTATTATTATTATTATTATTATTTATTTGTTCTGTTAAGAATAGATAATTAATATCGTCTTTTTTTTTATGATTATTACTATATTCTTTTTCATTTATATTTGATTGATTAGATTTATGTATTTTTGTTTGTTTTGTTTTTTTGTTATCTTTAGATAAATGATTATCCTTTTTATTAATTTTTTTAAATTTGGATTTGAGTTCTTTAAATTTTTTCCTTTCTTCTTTTATACTATTTATAATTTCTTGTTTTAATTTTTTTTTTTCTAGTTTTAATTTTTTTTTTTCTTCTTTAATTTTTCTTAGAAATTCTTCTTTTTGTCTTTTTTTATCTTCCTTGATTTTTTTTCTAATTTCTTTTTCATTTTTTAAAAATTTTTCTTTTTCCTTTTTCTTTTCTTCTTTTTCTTTTAATTTTTTTTCTTCTTTCAATTTCTTTCGTATTTCTTTTTCCAGTATTAAAAGTTCTTTTCTTTTGATTATTTTTTCTTGTTTCTTATTCTCTTTTTCTTGATTTTCTTTCATTTTGTTTTCTTGATTTTCTCTACGTTTCTTTTCTCTTTTTAATATTTGTTTTTTTTCCTTTTCAAGTTGTAACATTTCTTCTTTATCGTTTTTATTGGATTCATTTTTATTCATTGTTTCTTCTGTATTTCTAAATTTTTGCACATCCAAATTGAATTCATTATTTAATATTACATTAGCTATAATATTATTATTAATTTCGTTGTTGTTATTTGGTATTTGTAATACAGAATAATTATTATTTTCTTGTATCGATTCATTATGATGGTTCATTTTATTTGAAACATCATTAATTACAAAATTATCAACCATAAATTTAATAACATTATTCTTTTTTTTTTTTTTAATATTATTTTTATTACACATATTGTTATCTAACACATTATTATTCGGTACCATATTATTGTGGAATGCTGAATGATTACACATCATATCCTTTTCATTGTTATATTTATTTATTCCTTTTTTTTCTTTCAAATATAAAATTTTTCCATTTTCTCTATTTTCCTTTTGAAAATCTTCAACATATTGTATTTTATTTGTATTGTGAGATTTTTCAATATTTTTCATGTATTTTATATTTTCTTTATAACATTTTTTTTCAAATGGAAGTGATGAATATTTTTGATTTTCTTCAAGATCATGAACATATTCCACAAAATTATTTATATCTTCATGATCAATATATTTCTTTTTATTATTATTATTATTATTTATTTTTTTTTTTTTATGATCACCATTTTTATTATTCATTTGAATAGGGAAAAAATTATTAATAACTATATTTTTATATATTTCATATTTGTTCATAAAATTATTATGAACAAGAAATTCTTCAATTGTAAAATTGCTTGTAAAAAATGTTTGAATAGTTTCTTTTAAATATAGACTTTTTATTAAAACTTCTGTTACTTCATATTTTTTGCCTAGTAATAATATAATATTATTTCCTATCAATGTTTTAAAAAAAAATTCTCTTTTAAAATAAGGTATTAAATGATCAATATCTTGACTAAACTTTATATATATATATAATTTATTATTTATCATAATTAAATCTATATTATGTTTTTTTAATCTTTGTGAAAACACATTTATAAAAAAATCTTGCTCAGACATATTATCTTTTATCATACCTAATTCTTTTAAGCTTTTTTTTTCTGATAATTTTAAATAAGAATAAAATATCTCATATGATTCTCTTGTATTTGTTTTTAAATTTTCATCCCCGTTATAATCTTTCTTTTTTTTATTATAAATATTCAATCCATTATTTTTATATTTATAATTATTATCCTTATGTGTATTCATAATGTTCAAATTTTTTATATGTACCTTTTTAAAAATATCATGATTATTTTGACTTATATTATGAGATATGTTATGAGATATGTTATGAGATATGTTATGAGATGTGTTATGAGATATGTTATGAGATATGTTATGAGATATGTTATGAGATATGTTATGAGATATGTTATGAGATATGTTATTAGATATGTTATTAGATATATTATTACTTATGTTTGTACTTATACTATCACTTATATTATTACTTATAGAATCACTTATATCATTACTCATATTATCACATTTATTATTTTCCTTTTTTAAATCATTACTCCTATTTACAACATCTTGTCCATCATCTTCTTTCTCTGTTCCCATAATGTTTGAAAATAACAAGTTGCTTTTTTATTGAACTTCAAACAAAATAAAAAAAAAAAAAAAAAAAAAAAAAAAAAAAAAAAATGTGAACACGATCACAAAATAAAAGTATAGGTAATAATATACATATGTATAAATTTAAGCAAATAATGTCTCACTATATTTCTTAATAAGTTTTTATTAGTACTACTTTTTTCTTTAAAATGAAGAATTATTTTGATAAGATTTATATATATATATATATATATATATATATATATTTCAATTTAAAAAATTATTAATAACTTTCTTTTTTTGTTTTAAAAAAAAAAAAAAAAAAAAAAAAAAAAAAACTTGATAAAAAATGGTTCAATTTTTATTTCCCTTGTGCAGTTTTACATTTTTACTATAATTTTTTATATCGTGTAAAAAATTAAAAATGTTTACTTATATTATATGAGAATATCCCAATGATAATTAAAAAAATAAAAAGATAAAGTATTTAATAAAAAAAAATATAACATGTTTTAACAAATAGAAATTTATGGGATAATTAATATCCAAAAAAAAAGAAAAAAGAAAAAATTTTAATGGGTTTATTATATTGTTTAATACAAGTCATATTTATTAAAAAAAAAAATAAAGGATATAATACTAAAAGGCTTAAATGTACATATTATATATATATATATATATATATATATATATATATATATTTA
>NC_033657.1:423287-441200 GCF_001601855.1 Plasmodium reichenowi | reverse complement strand
AAATTTTGAAAAAATAAAAAAAAAATAAAAAAAAGAGATAACTCTATAGCCTTAAAAAGATTAAACCATGATCATTGTCATATAATAGAATATACATAAAAATGTATTAATATATATTTATATAGTTATATATGTATGTTTATTTTGTATACCTTTTATTTATAATATGATATATATTTTATTAATGTATATCTTATAACAAAAATTAAAATATTAATTTCATATCCTTATTGTATTATAAATATATATATATAATATATGTAGTTTTTATTTATTATTTTTTTTTTTGATATATTTTATTTGAATAATATTATCGTCTTATGTTAAATTTTTAAGATTCCACTGTTCTAACATAAAGGATGAAAAATAATAGAGTGAAAAAATAAACTTATATTATATATATATATATATATACATGTATGTATAAAATAAACTTTCTATAATTTTTTATATAAAATAATTTTATCCCTTACATATAAATTTATACATAAATCTACACATATATATAATATATATATATATATTATATATATATATATATGTGCACATTTTCATGTTGTAAAACATGGCTGTTGAATATTATATTCATTTCATATCCCCATAAAAATGATTGTTTTGTTAAGAAGAAATAATTTAAAAAACACATTGAACCTATTTCCCCTGGGTTGTAATAATAAACTTGTATTTATGAGAGGGTACATAAATGAACAGCCAAAGGGACCTATAGAAAATACAACGAATGATAATAATGAAAAAATGTTATTAAATAAAAGCTTAGAAGATGTGAAAGTTTCCAAGGAAAATTCTTGCAATGCTTTATTTGATGAATGCTTAGAAGAATTATATAGAATGAAAAAAAAAGTTGATAAGGAAAGTGTAGAATATGATAACTCTCCTGTTATTGAAGAATTAAATAGGGAAGAATTAAAAATAACAAGAAATATTTTTGAAAGAATTAATAAGAAAAAGAAACATGTTTCTAATTTAAGTTATAAAGATATATACATTGATCCATATTGGAATCCATTCAAAGATATAGATAATTTAAAACAAGAAATTTTATATGAATTTAATGAATATTCAAAAATGGCAAGTATTGTTGAATTAAAAAAACAAAGAAGAGCTATAAAAAAATCATTAAAGGAACAATATAAATTATATAATCCTTATTCAGAAGAATATAAGAAACATTTTAATTTACATATGGATAATGATGTAAAAGAACAACAAATGGAATGTCATGATAAAGATGAAAAATATTGGAATCCATCATTTAATAAAAGAAAAATATTAAATATAAAAAGTCCATTTATATGGAGATATACACATTTATTACATCATTTTATAGGAGAAAATGGTTTAATATTACCTAGAAAAATTAATATGACAACAAGAAAACAACAAATACAAATATTTAAATCAATATGTATAGCTAGAAGAATGGCTTTATATCCATATGATAAAAAACCTGAAAAGGATGATCTCATTCCTTTAATGGACCCCTTACAATTTTTATTAGATGAATTAATTCATAGATATATACAATTAAATGATTTAAGAGCACAGGCAATCATAAAAGTTATGATAAATAGATATCCTTCTCTTAATTATTACAAATATTTTTTCTATGAATCAAAGAAAGAGAAAGATAAAAATGAAAAGACAAAGACTCCACAGAATGAACAAGAAGAAAATGTAAGCCAAAAAAAGGAACCCTTCTCACAAATGTTACAAAAGTATAAGAAAAATTACTATGAAAATTTTTATAAATATTGAAAAAAAGAAAAAAAAAAAAAAATGAAAACGAAAATAATGTAATGTTTAATAAGCATAACAACTTATAAAACATGTGATATATCTTAGTGATTATACGTTTCTTTTATTATTTCTTTTTAGTTTTTTTTATAAAAACGAAACTATTTTTCATGTATATGTTTATGTTACATTATTCTTTTTTTTTATTATTTTTTTTTGTCCCCACTGATTTTTTCATATGATATATATATATATATATATATATATATATATATATATATATGTATGTATGTATGTATGTATGTATATATTTATATAATATAGTATAAAAAAAAAAAAAAAAAAAAAATTGAATAATAATAATATAGTAATATATATTTTAATTTTTTTTTATTTTTTTTTTTTATTTTTTTTTGTTTTTTATTTTTTATTTTTGATTCTGGGAGGAACCATAATAATAAATAAAAGTGATAAATCAATTGGGTAAATATAATAAAAATAATTATAAATTAAAATACACACATATATACATAATATATACATATATATATATATATGTTGTTATTTATCTTTTGTTTCTTCTTAATTCATGAGCTGGTAATTGTCTTATGTTAATATTTCCTCTGTCATCTTCTTCCCTTTCAGTAACAGTCCTTTCAACAGTTCCATTTGGTAAGGTTTTCACTGTTTCAATTCTTGTAACTCTTTTACCATTTATTATGGAGGTACTTTTAGATGTAGATGTTTTTACTACCCTGTTTTTAAATTTCCCTCCATTGGATGTGGAGGTTTCGACTGATGTAAAGCATGATCCCCCATCCATGAAATCTAAAAAAAAAAAATAAATGTATACATATATATATATATATATATATATATATATATATTGATATATATGATTGAATTTAATGAATAAAATATTTGAGAATATATTCCCAAAATAAACATAACAAAATAATTATTGTTCATATTTTATTTAATTTTTTTAATATGCACTTTTATATTAACACTTACTGTCAAAAGATGAACCAAAGGATACATTAAATGAAGAACCAAAAAAATTGTCAAATGGATCATTCGATCTAGGAACTCTACCTCTTCTTTTATCAACAAAAGATGATCCCATTACATCACTAAAAAATGAATCATTACCAAAAGGTGATGAGTCACCAAAAAACATTTCAAATATTCTCTGTGCATCATTAAATCCAAAATTTTTATGAAAGTTGGAAAATTCGTCATTCTCATCAGCCATATAATTCTCATCCGTTCCATACACTATAAAAAAATAAAACAAATAAATAAATAAATAAATATATATATATATATATATATATATACATATATTTGTGTATGTGTTAATATAATTTTTAAATGAATATATTTTATAAATTGAGCGTCATTAAATGATAAAAATAAAAACTATCACATATATATATATATATATATATATATATCCTTACAATCATATTTTCTTCGTCTCTTTGGGTCAGATAATACTTCATAAGCTTCAGAAATTTGCTTAAATCTTTCAGTAGCCTCAGCTTTATTATTAGGGTTCTTATCTATCAAGACAAAAATATTATGTAAAATTAAATATAATATTATTATTCTTATATGTGAAAACAATAAAAAACAATTACATAAAAAAAAAACATATATATATATATATATATATATATTTATTTATTTATTTATATTTTTTATGAAACACCAAAAAAAAATCACATACGAGATAAACATATATATTACATATATATACATATATTTATATATATATATATATATATTTTTTTTTTTTATTTACCTGGATGCCATTTCATAGCCAATGTTCTATATGACTTTTTAATAACTGTTAAATCAGCATCTTGAGGGACACCTAAAACTTCATAATAATTTACCCTCCTTGACATTTTTATAAACTTATATTCTCTCTGTATTTATTTATTTATTTTATTTTATTTTTTTTTTTCTTTGTTTTTTTTTTTATATTTTTCTATTTAATTCTTTTTGTATATTAAAATCTCTTATTATAGAGATTAACGATTAGTGATATACAATTAACAATAAAATGTTAATTATTTTTCCTTTAATTAAAATATAAAAATGAAATTCATTTCTTCTTTTAATTAAAAAATATATATAATTATAAACTTTTTACATATCTTTAATATATAAAAAAAGCAATTTTTCATTATATGTATATAATATAATATATATATATATATAATATATATATGGATAAATTTTATTATATAAAAGAGTAATATATATATATATATATATATATATATATATTTATATATAAAAATAATATAAATACATTTACTTATATTTTTGATATTAAATATATAAAATACTTTTTTAATTATATATCAAAAAAAAAAAAAAAAAAAAAAATGTTCTTATATTTATTTATATATATGATATTATATTATAATATAATACCTTTAAATATATATGTATTTATATATGTATAAAAAATATACAAATTTACATTTAATTATTATTTATTATAATATATGTATGTAAAAAAAAAAGAAAAAAATTTATACATATAATAATTTTTTACATATAAGAATAAAATATAATATGGTAATATATATTATAATATATATATATATATATATATAATAGTGATGTTTATATGTAGATATAAAAATAATATTATTTTAAAAATAATATATATATTTAATATATATATATATTTACCAAGGCAAAAAAAAAAAAAAAAAAAAAAAGTATATTAATAATATACATAAAAATATATATGTATAATTTTATACATATATATAATTTACTATATATTCATAATAATATATATATATACATATATTTATGTATAATAATTTTCTATCAATATTCTTATTTTATTAGTTTTTTTTTTAAATACTAATTTTATTATTTCCTACTTATTATAAATTTAAAAAAAATATATTTTTTTTTCATAATGAAAGTATCAAAAGGTTGCTTTGCATGCATAAAATATATTATGTGATCAAAAAAAAAAAAAAAAAAAAAAATGAAAGAAATATATTATATATATATATATATATATATATTGTGAATTCATTAGAACATTCCAATGTGTGATTATATATAAAAATATTATTTTATCTTAAAATGATATAAGAAAAAATAAGAAAAGAAATTCACATATTATAATACATTTATTAAGTGTTTCTTAGAATTGGAAATTATATTATAATAGTAATAAGATATTTTATTGTTCATTTAAATAAATAAATACGTACATATATATAAATATATATATATATATATAATGTTATTTAAAGTAGATAAGTTAAATATTAATTATAAATAAAATACATAAATGATAAATGTGTGCTTGTTATTATTTGCTCAAGCATATAGAAAATGTATTTTTATAGATGTCTATAAAAGGATATTTCAAAGAATACAATATTAAAACCATATTTTAAGTTTTATTATAATATTATAGATGTTTATGTGTTACTTAATTTTTTATTTTCCATAGGAATAATAATAATACAAAAATTCCTTCTTATGAAGAAAAGAATTACATATCCAATAAGAATGAAAAAAAAAAAAAAAAAAATTCCTGGTAAAATATTATGTATCCTATATATATGTAAAGAAAAATATAACATTTCTTTATATAGTACCTCCAATAAAAATGTAATTTGTAATTTGTAATTTGTATTTTTTTTTTTTTTTTTTTTTTTTTTTAAATACCATTTAAGACTTATATAATATTAAAAGTTTATTTGTAATAATACTGTGTAATAATTATGCTTATTCTGGATAATTTTTTATAATTAATTATATGGAACTCTTACATTTATAAAATATATAAATGTTCATATATATATATATATGTGTGTATATATGTATCCTTTTAAAACATATTACACTTTCCCCTGTTCTTAAAATAAGTATAATTTAATATATATGTTGTTCAATATTTTTAAAAGATATTACATGTACATATTCAATATATGTATACTGATCAAAATATTCTTTTAATTAAATAAATGTTTTTTAAATATTAACCTATTTTTTTTAATATTATGAATATATATATATATATATATTAAAATTATAAAAGAAATGTTATCTTATTTTATGCTACTTTTAAGATATAATGATTATACTTTATTACAAAAAAAAAAAAATAAATAAATAATAATGAAATAAAATAAAATAAAATAAAATATGTATATACATAATATATGTTATATATATATATATATATATGTATAACATATATTATGTTAATATTTTAAAAATGATATTATTTTTTTTTTAATAATCATTTATTTTAAATAATTACATTTCAGTACATATTTTAATTATTTATTAAAAAAAAAAAAGTACATATATATATTTATATACATTTTAAAAATTATGATATCGTGGGGATAACCTTTTCTTTTATTTTGCATTACATATATGTAAAAAAAAAGAAAGAAACAAGCAGAATAACAGAGAGTGAAAAAGAAAAGAATTTCAAAAGTTATTTGTCCTTAATAAAAAAAAAAATTTAAATGGATTTAATTGTAGAACTTTATTTTAATAAATCCGAATTGAATGGTATTAAATGTGTATTATGTAGTATATATTATGTATATTTTATTTATTTTATTTTTATTTTTACTTTAATTTTTTTCCTTAGATGACGTGAAGACACTGATACTAAATTGGGTTTCGTTTTTTAAAACAAACTGGAAGGATTTGTTTAATATAGATAAAGAGGTAATATTAAAATTAGAATTTTTTTTGGATAATAAAAAAATAATAAGTAAGAATGCGCCTCCAAACAATGAAGTATACTTACATGAACTTAAGAAGAATCCAGAAGTAGTTTTAAAATTTATGAAAGTGTCTCTTCATCTTTTATTATTTCGATTCTTATGTCTAGATAAAGAAACGGACGATATAACCCTACCTGGTGATGATAAAAATGAAGAAGGAAATAAAAATGGAAATAAAAATGGAAAAGGAAATAAAAATGAAAAAAACAATAAAAATAATAATGATAATAATATTGATGATGATGATGATAATAATAAAGAAAAGATTAGGAAAAAAAAAAATATAAATCCTAATAACAATAATAATAATAACATATATTGTAGTAATAAATACAAAATGGATTTATTTTCTTCAAAAGATGAAATAGAAAAATTTGGAAATGAGGATTTTTTAATAACTAAATTAAAATACGATAGATATAAAGAATCGGAAATTTTTAGAAACTTTTTTTTTACAAATAAAGTAACGATATATTTATATAATTGGAATAAAGTAGATAAATTTGAAAGTTTAAAGAGTGAAAAAGTAAATCAATTAATATGTTTAAGAGGTAGTGTATTAAGAGTATCACCTATTCAATTATTGATTACTAATCTTAACTTTCTTTGTGATAAATGTAAATGTATTATTAAAGTTGAATTTATGGATGGTAAATTTGAACCTCCAAAAAAATGTATGACTAATAATTGTGATGGAAAACAATTTTTACCAATTAGAGAATCAGCTAAATCTTTAGAATATCAAAAAATTATATTAAAGGAAAATAGGAAAATTGTGAATAATATATATGAAACAAATGATACGAATATTAAAAATTTAACAGTTACATTAGAAGTATCTAAATTTTTTGTTAATTCTTGTATACCTGGTAATTATGTAGAAGCTTTAGGTATACTTAAAGTTATATCTTTTAATAATAGTCATTTAATTAATGGGAAGAATTCTCTTTTTCATATGTATATTGATTGTTTATCCATTTTTCCTTTGTCTTCTAAAAAATATTTAAATAACAACTATTTTAATGTTGATAAAATAAAGGAAATTAAAAATAAAATACACACCTCTTTCTTATGGGAATCTTATATAGATAAGGTTGACAAAAGGATGCTAATGTACAAACGGAATAAGAATAATTATTTAAAGAATAAATTAGTACAAAGTGTACATGTGGAAGTTGATAATGAACATGGTGATAAAAATAAAAAAAGTACATATCTTTTTAAAGATAAACAAAATGGTAGCCATCACAATATATTAAATAATAATAAAATCAATTGTGAGGAAAATGAAAGAGGTATAATTCTTAAAAGAAGTTGTAGTCAACAGACAAAGGAACAATTAAATAATAATACAGATATAGCATCTTATGAAAATAATGAAGGAAATTTTGTGTCCTCATACAAATATAACAATGGTCAAAATAAAGATGTATCAGAATTAAAATGCTTTGATATATTCTTTGAAGATAAGGATACATGTTATGAGAAGGATATATATCTTGATGATGTTATAAACATGTATGGTGATTATATAAATGAAGAAAATAGTTCTAATAATAATGTTGATTATATTAATAGTAGTGATGAAGAGAATGAGAAAAATTACCATGAACAAAATAGAGATAATAATAGTCTTGATTTAAAAAAAGAATTAGATAGTAAGGTTTTAGAATTTATTCACGATATGCAAAAAGTAGGATATAATAAATTTTATTTATTAATATCTTCCTTTTGTCCACGTATAATAATGAATAGTTACATAAAAGCTGGATTGTTGTTAAGTTTATTAGGTGGTAAAACAATATATGATGATAACAATCAAATAAAAAGAAGAGGCAATATACACAATTTATTAATTGGAGATCCAGGATTAGGAAAAAGTAGGATATTACAATATATTAGTAACATTATGGAAAACAGTTTATTCATTTGTAGTACATCAACTACTATAAATGGATTGACTGCTTGTGCTGTTAAAGATACATCAAATAATGAATATTCCTTAGAAGGTGGAGCTTTAGTATTGTCAGATAAAGGTATATGTTGTATAGATGAGTTAGATAAAATATCATTAAATGATCAACAATCATTTTTAGAATGTATGGAAAATCAATCTATTAATATAACCAAAGCTGGAATTGTATGTAATTTAAAAACGAGATGTACTATTATTGCTGCATCAAATCCAAAAGAAGGTAAATATAATTATAAAAAAAGCATATTTGATAATATTAAAATCCCATTCCCCTTATTAAGTAGATTTGATTTAGTTTTTCTTTTAGCTGATAACATATCAGAGGAAAAAGATTATCACATATCCAACTATTTAATTAATCCAAATAAAAATAAAAATGAATTATCAGAAGAAGAACATACAACACAACATACTCATTTTCAAAGCGATAATAACAGTAAAGAAGGATCTTATAATTTTTCTGAATGTGAATGTAATGAAGAGGAACATAGAAATAAAAAAAAAAAAGAAAAACATGGATTAAAACGAAAAAGACATGATTCTAGTCCATACATCTTTTCAATAAAAGATGCTCTTCTTTATAAATGTAAACAAATAAATGAACAAAATTATTTACCATTAGAATTAATTGGTGTGTATATAAAATATTGTAGGAAATATATTTTCCCAAAATTATCTGAAGATGCAAAAAAATATATACGTAAATTTTATTTACATCTTCGTAATTTAGCTAATACTCACAATGATATAAGTGTACCCATCACAATTAGACAACTCGAATCACTAATCAGATTATGTCAAGCAAGAGCACGAGCCGATTTATCACATATTGTAACTCTAAGACATGCAAAAGAAGTAGTAGAAATATATCAGAAAACTATATTTTATCCTTTACACTTAAAAACGTTGAACTTTAAAGAAAAACCTACTACAAAAAAAAATAAAGGAAAATCCCTCGCAGCCTTATCACACGTATTTAAGCAAAAAATAATAGACCAAGCCAAACTAAAACACAACCAAATATATAACAAAGTAAAAAATAAAAAAAAAAAATATACATATATATATATATATATATATATATATATATATATATATATATATATATTTATATATATGTATATTTTTTTTTTATTTTTTATTTTTTAGGAATTACACAATTTAGCTAGATCAATTATACTTTCAGCCGATTCAAACGTAACAGATGAGGCATTAATTCATTTTGGTAAGTCCGAAAAAATAAATTTTTTCAAAATAAATAAATATATTTATTTATGTATTCATGTAATTGTATATTAATATATATTATTTTTTCCATTTCATAGTAAACAACGAAGGTTTTATTTTATACAAGGGAGGTTATTGGCAAGTAGACTCTTTTTATTTAAAATAGAAATATAAGAAAAAGCAAAATTACAAAAAAAAAAAATATGTATATATATATATATATATATATATATATATGTTATTTTTTTATGTGCTTTTAAAATTTTTATTTTTCATTATAATTAATATGTTGTATTTTTTTTCACTATATATATAATATAATATATATATATTTATGATTATACAATAGGTCACTTTCAATTTGTTAAGTTTTATAAAAAAAACATAATATTTGTAAATATAAAATATACATTTTAATGATTTTAATTTTTACATTGTTTTTATTTTTTTTTGTTATGTATATGTATATATTTAAAAAATAAAATTTTTTTTCATTACAATTTTATAAATATATATATATATATATATATATAATATATATATATATAATGTGGTTTCCTTAATTTTGTTTTTTTATTATTAATATTTATAATTTTTTTTTATTGCCATATGAAAAAAACAAAATGCTATAAAAAATTAAATATGTAAATATTACATATATTATATATATATATATATATATATATATATTAACTACCATTTTTAATCTCCTTTATTATTCTTTAAACAAATGTATTATTTTGATGTTTTTTTATGATTTTAAAAAATCATAGGAAAGAAATATATATTATAATATATATAATATATATATAATATATGAAGAAAAATACATTTAAAATGTTTATACAAGAATAATTATCTATAAACATATTTATTGGAAAGAAGAAAAGTACTTATTCTTCCATATAAATATTATATTATATGTATTCATACTTTAAATATTTTGTTTTTCTTATCAATTCTTTTTTTGTAATATATCTAATAAAATAAAAAAAAAAAAATAAAGTTAATATATAATAATAGTTTATTATATATATATATATTATATTTATTTATTTTATATTACTTTTCATTCATCGTACCATATATAATATCAAAAGAAAAAAGAATAAATAAATAAATAAATAAATATATATATATATATATATATATATATTTACATATATGATGAAAGAAATGGTCTAAATTTATATTTCCATTTGATTATAATTTGAAGAGGGTTGTTTTCCCTATTTTTTTTAATTTTTTTTTTTTTTTTTTTTTTCTTTTTTTTCTTTTTTTCCCCAATATATTTATTTTATTAGATATAAAAATATAAATTAGCTTATTTTGTTAAAAGATGAAATGTTTTCATGAATATTGTACTGAGAATTTATTAGAATGCTCACTCGTCAAATTTAATAAAACTCGTCTTAATTGTGTTGAAAAGAATGTAGCATATGAAGAGAAATATTTAAATAAAAAAAAACACTTTGATAGTTTGTTAGATTTAAAATTCTGCACAATAAAAAGTAGAAATATATTTATCAAGACAAATAGATGTGAGCAAAATTTTAGAGAGAAGGGGAAGTATGATTCTTTAAGTGATATTTCAAATGATTATTTAATAGATAGTAATAATATTAAAGATAATAACAAAAAAGAAAAAAAAAAAGAAACTCAACCAGTTATAAATAATAAGAATCATGTTTTATTAAAAAACGAAATAGAATATTCTGTTTATTTTATATCAAGACAATGGAGTGAAGAATATATTGATGAAGATAATTTGGAATACTCAAAAAGAAATGACCATAAGAATATATTTGTTTCTAAAAGTTATGTAATAATAGGAAAACATACTCATAGAAATTCTATATGCTTATACGAAGAAATTATTGTTGAAATTTTAAATTATAATGTAGATTATGATGGTGTTTTTGTACAGATACATGTCAACAAAAATCAGAAAAAAATATTTTTATTATCAACCAAAGAATGTGTTATAATTTATTATAAAGATTTTGAAAAACAAAAGAAAAGATGTGAAATGGAAAGATCGAAAAGGAAAGATATTATATTGTTAAGAGAAAAGGAAAAAACAAAAAGAAAAAAAAAAAAATTTAAAATAAATCCAATTAAAGGATATCTTCTTTTACATAATAAAAATTTTTATGTATCTCCTAAAAGAAAAATAATTAAAGCAGAATGGTTTAATAAATCAAATAATATAATAGCTTTATTAACATATGAAAAATATTGTTTATATGAATCCTATAGCTCTAATTTTAGATCTGTCTTTAGATTAATTAATGTAAATAATATCCCTTTAGAAGAAGTCAAAATTATTTTACCAGATATCGATATACTTCAAAGTAAAATAAGTGGTAATCTTGATTTATTAAAAAAAAAATATATATCTAATAAAAGGGAAGATATGAATAAAAGCAAATATAAAGAGGAACACCCTATTATTCCACCTTCATCATTAGACAAGACAAATGATAAAAGCAATGTTAAAAATGTTTGTTTAAATAGTACTAAAAATTATGTAAGTTATGATAATACAAAAGAAAGTGAATATGTGGACAATTCTGATTGTTATTCAAATGAAAACACTAATACTTTATCGAGAAGGGAAGAAAACCATAAAGAGGAAGGAGAAGAGGAGAGGAATAAAAAAAAAACACAAAATGATGATA
The DNA here is from genome assembly GCF_001601855.1 of Plasmodium reichenowi. NCBI lineage: Eukaryota > Apicomplexa > Aconoidasida > Haemosporida > Plasmodiidae > Plasmodium > Plasmodium reichenowi. Next base: position 428,766 of record NC_033657.1, on the reverse strand, counting down.
TATTAGAAAATAATAAAAGGCATCAAAAGGATGAGCATAATAAATTGTGTAATAACAATTCTTCGATGATAAATAAAATGATGGATTCTTTAGAATCATATGAATGTAACTTAGATATGAAGGAAGAAAAAAAACAAAACAAAACAAAAAAAAAAAACAATTATTATGATTTTAAAAATAATTCTAGTGAATATGTTGAAACATCAAATTATTCTTCATCATTTGATATATTTAAAGAAAAAAATAAAAAAACAAAAAAAAAAAAAAAACAAATAGAGATAAATGGTAATATGAATGAAGGATTTGATTCTATTATAAATTATTATAATGATGATATAACAAATAATAATACCAAAGAAAATGATATTCTTCCTAATGATTTTGAAAATAATGAAAAACGATATTTATTAAAAAAAATGAAATATAAAAATTTAGTAGTAGATTTTTCATTCGGTACAATGAATGAACAAATATTATGGATAGAAACATGTTTATTTGTATTATATCAAAATGGAATTATTTTAGTATATACACCTGTACTTACAAAAAAATGTTATATAAGCTATTATTTATTAAACGAAATTAATGAAATTAAAAATAAAAGCCATTTTATAATAAAAAAACACTTAAATGATGAAGAGAAATATAATAAGAAGAATAAAGATAGTGGTGATAATAATATTAATATATTTAATAATCAATATGTAGAAGATTTTTTAGAACATTTTGATTATTTCAAATATTGTACTGTAGAAAAATATAAAAATATGTATGCTTATGTAAATTTTTTTGACAACAAGAAAAAAAAAAAAAAAAACATAATAAATGAATCTTTCATAATTCATAATGATATAATAGATGATCTAAAAAATTCATCAAAAAATAATACATATCAATATGCTCCTTATATTATAAATTGTTTAAAAAATTCTTTCTATAGTAGTATAAATTTAATATATTATAATCATTTAGTTATTGTATGTGTTTGTGATAAATTTGGATATATTTCCTTTTTTCTATTAAATTATTTTCTAACACCTTTTCTCATATCATTAAATAAATTCAAAAAAGAAGAAAATAAACTATTTTCATTATCCTTTCCTAAAACAAAAAAGAAAAAAGAACCTTTCTATTTTAATATATTTAATATTAATCAAAATGTTACATTACAAAAAATGACCTTACCAAATATGATGAATTTGGTTAATAAGGAAAAGTATGATGAGTACTATGACAAGTTAAAAAATAAACTTACTCTTAAAAATATAATAGATAAAGCTCGAAAACGAAATGGAATAGTTCAATGTATGTATCAACGATTAACAATAAAAAACACCACGAAGAAGGAAAATAAAACAAATTGGATATCATCGGATAAAAGTAGTATCATATCATCGGATAAAAGTAGTATCATATCATCGGAAAAAACTAGTACCATATCATCGAATAAAACTAGTACCATATCATCGAATAAAACTAGTACCATATCATCGAATAAAACTAGTACCATATCATCGAATAAAACTAGTACCATATCATCAGATCAAACTAAAAAGGAAACAAAATATATAAAAAGTAGTTGCGATAATAGTGAAGTTGAGATATATAATAGTACCAGAGAAAATAATGTGAAAAATAATAAACTAGAAAAATTAAAACATCTTAAAGTAAAATTTGAGGATGATAATAAAAGAAAAAATTTTAAAAATTATGAAGAAGAAAATATAAAAGGTCATAAAAATAAATATGTAGAATTTTACAGGTTGGATGAAAATGAATCAAATGAAGAATGTATTAAATATCATACAAATAAAAAAGATGATGAAAAAAATTACAAAAAGAAAAATACAAAAATACAGAAAAATATAAAAACACAGAAAAATATAAAAACACAGAAAAATATAAAAACACAAAAAAACATAAAAACGCAAAAAAACCAAAATGACGTTATAAATGAACTTGAAGAAGATATATATTTATCATGTTATGAAGATATAAATGATATGTATAATATAAATGATTATATTTTTAATGATTTTAATATGGAATATCGTTTATTAAATATACTATTATTTGATTCATTTTATACAGGAATGAATAATGTAAAATCTATTGTTTTATCTAATAATAGTTTATTATGTTTTAATAATAATAAGGTTATAGTACTAAATTTAATATGGTTAAAATTCTTGAATGTTATTTTTTATTTATTATATGTAAAGAATTATTTATGTGCTAAACTTGTACATGAAATATGTAAGAGTGGATTATATATGAAGACATCTATATTTAAATCGATAATAAATTTTTATGAATTTGATTATTATAATTATCTGTTATTAGATTTTACTAAACAGTTATGTTATCATAATTTTGTAAAATTGTTTAAAGTAGATGAAAAGGTTTTATTACATTTTCAAAAGCAGATAAACAAAAACGAAAACGATAAAAATTATAAAAATTATAAAAATGATAAAAATAAAAATAAATACACAAGCATGAACAACAACAACAACAATAATAATAATAATAATAGTAACAATAGCTACAATAGTAATCATATTTATTATAATAATGTTGTATCAAATAATTATTCCATCTTTAATAAACCAAAGAATGAACTTTTTGATCTTTTCCAATCCGAGGTGTTATATAATGTACAATATATTTTATTCCCTATAATTGTTGAAAACGATTATAATATTTTATGTAATAATAAAAATGAAGTTTATTTTATTTTTAGTCATTATATAAATACAGAATGTCAAAGGAAATATGAATTATTTATGAAAAATTATATCAATTTCTTTACTTGTTCCATGAATAAAAATTTATATCTTGTATATGATTGTTTCAAATTAAATATTATTAAAAATAATCAAGAAATTAAAAAAAAACATATTAAAACACATATACATTTAATAGAGAAAAAAAAATATAATCCATTCTGTTTACTATCAGAAAATATGAACCTAAGAAATTTTATTATTAATACTACTATAGTAAATGATGATACATTAGATATTTCTTTATATAAATTATTATTTTCTTTTTTTATGAATTTGGGTTCAGTTGATAGTACTATAGAATTAATTAAAAAAAATCTTATATACTTTAAAGGTAGGTGGAATATATCTGATATACTATTTTCTAAACATTTTCAAAACAACCAATATTTTTCAAAACATCATAATATAAACAATAAATCATTAAAGAACAAACAAAACAAACAAAACATATTTGATAACAAATCTATTACATATTATCAACACTCATTTAATTCTGAATCAAATAAAAATTATACTCATAACAATAATGATGAATATAAACAAAATAAAAACGACAAATATATAAACAAACAACATGGTAAAGATAATACACACATATATAATGATTCTTTACAAAATTTTAATCACCAACAAATAATTGTAAGTGTATCAAACCATAATAAGAATATAATAAATCAATATGAATATCTATACAACAAAACAAATACACTATATACCCTTTCTTCTATAGAATTTATAAAATTCATATTTTTATTATTAGATAAAAATATTTCCACCAACAGTAATACATTCTTTAAAAAAACATATAACAATGAAATAGATAATAATTTTATTCTAAATTATAATTTGCCAAAAAAAGATGATCAATTAAATCCAGACATTATCATAAATGATATCAAAACATTTATTATAAATAATGATATTAAAAAACATGAAAATTCTGATTGTACCATTTTAATTAAAAAATTAATCAAAATAAAAAATAATTATATAGATGTTAAAGATTACTATATAAAGAAATATAATGGTAATATAAATAAATCATCTAAACAAATTAATGAAATCCAATATTTAGAAAATATATTAAAAACATACTACTTTTTTCATAGTCTAAATACATATTATGAAAAGAAATTTAAAAAAATAAAAAATAAAATTATTCATCTTATCGCCTTAAAAATTATCAATTTTATTAAAACACATACAAGTATACAGACTATAAGTAAAAACTTGGTAGATAAAAATTCGTCTCTTTTAAAAGATATGCAATTATGTTATGATAACCAAGAGTTAATAAGAAAAAAATTTTACTTGATAAAGAAGAAGATAATAATGCATAACCTTTTAATTTCACAACAAGTAAGAAACACATGTATACCAGCAAAATAATATATTATTAAAAGGTATGGTATATTGTTCAATATCCTTTTTTTTTGTACAAATTGTTATATATATATATATATATATATTTATTTATTTATTTATTTTTATTTAATTTAATTTTTTTTTTTTTTATGTTACATATTAATTAAAAAAATATGTTCAAAAATAAAAACTCTCAATTTATATAAATTTCATTGTAATGTAGAAAATTAAGAAAAAATAAAATATAACATGTACATGTTATTTTGATATTCAATTTATATATATATATATATATATATATATATTTATTTATTTATTTATATTTATATGTTTATCCTTCACATCAATATATATAATTGAACACTACACACATATTATGATTGAATGTCGATAACCTTCTTTTGTGTTTTCAATTCATTAGCTAAAATTTTGACCAAAAGTTCTCCATTGTTCAATTTACATGATATATTTTGTCCTTCTGAAAATGCAGGAGGCATTTGAAAAATTTTACAAAAATAATATTCGTTAAGTCTTTCAATAATTTTTGTATGATATTCATTACGTTTTTCTAATTCTTCAATATGTGGCTTGTACTTATTTCCGTAAACTTTCAATAATCCTTTTTCTAACTCAACTTTTAAATTCTCTTTAGACACCCCTGGTATGTCCATCATTAAAACTGCAAAATCACAAGTAGAATAAATTTCTATTTTTGGATTATACGATATTCTACTTAACTCTTCTTGTGATGGCGTTATTTCAAAAATGTTATTTGTATTCGTTTTTAAAGGAATCGTTTCGTAGTAATATGTTGCATTAGGTCCTTCAAACGTTTTTATGTATTCATCTACATGAGGTATCTGAGAACTATTCACATATTTTGTCCAATTATATTTGTATTCATTATGAGTGCTACTCCTCATGTTAGATATAGGGTTACTATATGAATAAGTGCTAAACATATTTTTTTCAAATGGCTCAGATAATGTTGAAGACCTTTTCTCCCCTACTCTCGGTTCTTTGGACGATTCAATTATAATTTTTGGTTTTAATATATTTGTTGTAGACATTTCATAAAAGGAAAAAAATGGAAAAACAAAATTTATATTGAACTATATTTGAAATGAACTCTTTTAATATTGGAAAATACAAAAAAAAAAAAAAAATTAAAAATAATAATAAATAAAATATATATAAATATAAATATACTTTGTTGAAATTGTTATTCATTCAAAATCCTTTTGGTTATAAATAAAATACTTTATATATATTATAAATATATTTCTATTTTTTTTTTTTTTCAGATTTGTTTAGTTAGCTATTAA
>NC_033657.1:415552-423020 GCF_001601855.1 Plasmodium reichenowi | reverse complement strand
TATATATATATAAGTAGATTAATTCATATTAAATATAAAAATATTAGGAGTATATTAATATAACTACAATTGTTTATATAAACACATATATATATATATGTTATCAAATTTTTAGGAACATATTAAAAACATAGTTGTCTTTTTTTTTTTTTTTTTTTTTTTTTTTTATGAACATGTATTAAGCATCTTCAAAACATTTACACAATTATTTAAAAAATAAAGGTTTTAACAAATATATAATGATATAATATTAATGTAATGTAGTATTAGATATAATATATTATTCATATATTTAATATATATATATTTATTCATTTATCTAACAATGGTGTTTAATAAAATTATAATTTTTATGTCATATTTCATATAGAATGAGAATTATTTCTGTGGTATAAAAAAATAATTAGAAATAGAGCACATAATTAAGGGATACGTCCTTTGTAGAAAAATTATGTAATACTAATATGAACAATTTTTATTATGTTAATAGTTTCTATTTATATTTATATTTATATATATTTTTTAACATGTATTTACTTTCTTATCTTTTTAATGTAACATTTGATTACTTTTTTTTTTTTCAATTTCCACATCTAACATTTGACGAACTTCATTATTTTCAAAATCAGTAGAGGAAGAGTTATATTTTTCTTCTTCCCACATTTCTTTTCCCTTTTCTTCTTCTTTATTATTATTATTATTATTATTATTATTATTATTATTTCCTTGGTGTTGATTTTCTTCAGATGGTTCATTTTTTTCTACATTTCTCTTTGTCTTTCCTTTATCTATTATTTTTGTTTTTTTTTTTTTCTTCTTGTTCTTTTTCATTACACTATTTCTAGACCTTAGAGAATCCAGAAAACTTTTTTGTTCTCCAGCGAGGGGTGGTATATATTTTTTATTTTTTATTCTCTTTTTGTTTTTCATTAATTTTTGGTTAATTATACTATTACTTGATAAATACTTATCAGGCATAATATGTTGTCCATGATATCCATCGACTGCTCGTATATTCTTCGTAGCTATCTTATTTTTTATAATTTTTTTTTTTTTCCTCTCATCAATTTGATATTTGTTTGATTTGCCTACAAATAATCCACTATGGCTATCTTCATATAAACTATTTAATTTTATTTTTTCTTCAGATATATTTTTTTTTATTTTGATCTTTTTCTTTTTTTTAAGATTTGAATCTATTTTTGCATTTAATATATTATTTCGGAAACGGTTCTTAAATTTATAGTCATTATTTGTATATTCCTTACGATTATAATTTTGGTCTTTAGAAAAATTAATATTTTCATCATAATATATTTTTTGATTTTCACTATCATCATTTTTATTTACATTCCTTTGATCAAATGTTTCCTCATCATTATGATCATATTCATTTTGATTATTTCCATTTTTGTTTACTCTTTTCTCTTTCATATAATTTTTGATTTTGTTCCTTCCTTCATTTTCCTCTTTTTTTTTTTTTATTTTTATTTTTAGTTTGTTTTTTTTCTTTTTTCCTTTTTTTGTATTTTTACTGTTTCCCTCATTTTCTAATTTTTCTATAAAATCTTTATGTTCATTTTCATCATCTTGACTTTCTAAATTATTTTCTGACATATTATTATTAACAAGAATTTCTTTTTTCACATCCTCGAAATCGATATTTTCATTTTGTAACCTTTTTTCTATTTCATGTATAAATTTATTCAATTTTTCCTTTTCCTTTACTAGTTTTTTAATTTTCTCCAACTTTTTTTTATTTTCCATATTCAATTTAAATTCTAAGAATTTGTTCTGAGATTCTAAATTTTTTATAACAGATATGGATTCTACTAATTCTGTGTAAATCTTTTTATTTAAATTTCTCATATCATGTTCTATAACTTCTTTTTCCTGTAGTTTCTTTCTGGAAAACATTAATCTGCCATACATTAAAAGGAATTCTTTTTTTAACTCCTTTATTGCTATATTCTTATGCTTACCATCATATATATTACCATCACATTGGTTGACATCATCTATATTACCATCACATTTGTTGACATCATCTACATTACCATCACGTTTGTTGACATCATCTATATTACCATCACATTTGTTGACATCATCTATATTACCATCACATTTGTTGACATCACCTATATTATTGTCATTCAAATGAACCCTACTTTCAATATCCTCTTGCGAAATATGCCCTTCTTTCTGATCACCAATAGTTACACTCTCCTCCGTTTCATCCAACTGCTGCAATAGTTCATTATACCTCGGAACTAAATAAAATAATTTATTTTCCTCCTTCAGTTCCTTAATTAAAATATCCTTATGTTCAAGCGTTTTTCTCAAATTCAAATGGAACTCTGCCAATACGTTGAAATCTCTATTTTTTTCAGCCAAGGATATGGATAATTCCTCTAACTTTTTCATTAAACCAGCAAATTTGAAATTCGAATCTACATCAGAAGTTTTTAATAAATCCTCTTTATAGTTCTCCGTTGCTTTTAATACTCTATTCAAATGCTTTTCCACCTCAATTTTGTCAATCAATATTTTTTTGATAAAGATATTTATATTCTGAATACGTTGCGAAAACTTCTCCTTAATTTTCTGTACATTCTGTCTCATTTTTTGCTGTTCATATAAAAGAGCCAATATTTTTTGTTCCCAAGGTGTTAACATATTTAAAATTGAATCGATTGTTTTCTTATTTTTTTCATCCTTTATTTGTTTACTAATACAATTTTTTTCTTCCATATTACTTACTTTATTTGCTAGAGTACATCCTAGTATTTCCTCTAAAGCCTTTTTAGATATATCATATGGATCTTCTTCATTCTTTAATATTTCTTCTATATCATTTAATGAATCACCCTTGTTAAAATACTTCTGCTGTATTCTTAATACAAAGGAAAAAAACATTTCATTTATAAATACATGTGATATAGTCTCATTATATTCTGTGTCATTTTCATTTTCGTCTAATGTACAATTTAGTAATGTATTCTCCATATTATCATTTTTTGTATTATATTCCTCATCTATTTCATTACCATCGTTATTTTCATTATAAATACCTTTCTTCTTTAGTCCTAATACATTTGTTGATTTTTTATTATATTCTGCAAGTCTTAAGTCGTCTTTTAAATTTTCCTGTAATTTTAAAACGTTTTCTATGTTTCGTCCTGGAGGAACTGTTCCTGTTAATATTGCACTAAGTCCAAGCTTTTGCATAAGTTTCATTATAAACTTTATTTGTTTATTAAGTTCCACATTTCTATTAATAATTTTTTTTTTTTTCTTTAAATCCTCTTCTATCTTTTCCTTCAAATTTGATATGATGGATTTTCTTTTTTGGTTATTATTATATCTTTCTTTTGAAGAAAGAAACTTTACAGAAGAAGAAATGGATTTTATAAGTACATTACTAGTGTCATTTATATTATTATCAAAAGATTGAAATGGAGATTCACCTTTTTCTTTTAAAATATCTTTATCTCTTTTTTCTTCAACAGTATTTTGCGTAATAGATGAAGTCTCATACATGTCCTTATCTCTACAAATTTGCTGTGTTTTATTTATTTTACTTTTTTTTTTATATTTCTTTGTTATCTTTTTTGTATTAAAAGCACAATCGATATTATTTATATTATCATCATTTATATTATCACCATTTATATTATCATCATTTATATTATCACCATTTATATTATCACCATTTATATTATCACCATTTATATTATCATCATTAATATTATCACCATTTATATTATCACCATTTATATTATCATCATTAATATTATCATCATTAATATTTATATTATTGTTTGTTAATTTTTTTTTTTTATTTTTATTCTTCAACTTTGTACTTTTCTTAAATAATAAAGTGCCCTTTGTCATGTAATCCATCATGTTATTAATTCTTTTCTGCATTTTTTGTTTCTTCTTTGTTTCCTTCCTTTTCAAATGAAACTTATCCTTATTTTCATTAAAATTATTATTTTCAATAATATTTAATTTAGTTATATCATCATAGACCTTATTAGAAACAACACTCCTTGCATCCATTTTTTCTCTATCTCGATCCTTTTCTTTGTTGTTTTCTTTCCTTTTTTTCTCTCTTTTCATTAGTTCATTTTTTTCGAGTTTTTCTAATTCATCCAACTCATTATAATAATTCAATGATATAGAATCATCCTTCTGAGATCCATTTGATAATATATCACTCATTTCGGAAGAATTCAATTTATATGGTGATTTATTTTTTAAATAATCCATAGCTTTAGATATATTAAATTTTTCTTTAGCATTCTGATCATCATATTTATCGAAGCCGTCCCACTTGGTATCATATTCATTAGTATCTAAAGATCTTAACCAATTATATTCATTTTTCATATTTGCTGAAATAGATATAGAATATTTTAAAGACTTTTCTGTATGTTCATCAATTGAACGAAGTGCCCGATAATTACTAGAATTAACATGAAATTCTGATTTTAATATAAAATTTTGAAATTTTTTTACTTTTTCTTCTAATTCATGTTTTAATGCTAATATTTTTTCATCATCTTCTGGTTTACGATTTGTAGAATATTTATTATCTCCTCCTCCACTAAGTTGCATATCTACATTTTTAGTTGTTGCTAAATGTTTTAATTGATTTTGTAACTTTGCTATTAATTCCTTTTGTTGCATAATAACAGATTGCTCAGCTGATAAATAATTCACTTCTATTTTCTTTTTTATTGTTTTACATTTTAAAGCAAAACGAAGAGTAGAAAATGACGTATCCAAATAAAAATGAGATGGATGGACAGCAACAATAACAGATGCACGACAATTCCCTCCTAAACTTTTACTCAAAATTCTAGTTAATTTTGAATCTCTCCATGGAATAAAAACCAAATCCTCTTGAATCCTTTTAATTTTTTTTTCATCACCTGCTATTATAGTTTGAGCTCTTTTAGATAGTTTTGATATAACTTCACTTAAAACAAATAAACTTTTATTTATTGCTTTTCCTTCTTCCATAAGAGTTTTGGAATTTTCTATCCCTTCAGCCGCTCTTCCTGCTCTTTCATTACCAGCTAAATCTACAATTTTTAATTCTCCTTTTTTATTAATAGATGTTCCATCATTTAATACTTGATTCGATTCTAATATTACTGTAAATATTGTGTGGGATCTAGATGATGTTTCATTAAAATTTGTTTGCGCTATATGTCTTCTTTGTTCTGCTTTTGCTACCAGAAGCATAACTTCATCTATAGAAGTTACAGTTTCTTCTTGAATACCTATAACAACAAATCCTCTTTTGGGGTCTTCCTTAACATCTAAATTTTCGGTAGCACCACCTCTATAGCCTTCTTGTAGTAAATCATTTACTCGTTCCATATATACCTCCAAATAAGTCACACTCATTAAAAACTCCTTTGTATTATTATTATCATTATTATTGTTACTCTCATTTGAGTGCCCATCATCATCACCAATGTTTATATTGTTTTCGTTTAATGAAGATGGATTTTCAATACCATTAAAAAATTCCGCTAACGATCTTGGTAACATACCTGGATCATCTGGAATACCCATGACACTGTGCGTTTTTCCTGAACCGGTTTGTCCATACGCCAAAATACACCCATTAATTCCTTTAAATGTATCCAGAATGATATCTCTTGCTAAATGTTTGTAAACCTCATCATTTCCAACTAAAAAAAGAAAATAAAAATAAATTAAAATAATAATAATAATAATAAGAAGAAGAACAAGAACAACAACAACAAGAACAACAACAACAAGAACAACAACATAAAATATTTAATATGAAACAATATTATGTAATATAAAAAAAATATAAAATAATAAAAGCCGTTTTTTATAATTTCCTTTTTAAAGTATATATTTTTTAACTACCATAGTCGTCGAAACATCTATCAAATGCATAATGACGCTGAATAACAGCTTTTTGTCCTTCACTCTTTTCCACATTTTTTTTTAATTCTATTTTATTTCCTTTTTTAGCAACCCTTGCATTTAACATTTCTGTCATGGACGGGGGATCTATAATTAAGTGCATATCCGTTTCGTTCATTTTCCAAGCCTTCAAGTGTCCTTTGTTAATCTTAAAAAAAATAAAATATATAAATAATATAATTACACAAAAGAATCAATATTATATGTAACATCATATATTTATAATATTATAATTCGACTTACTTCTTTCTCAAACAAGGGCCTTATACGAGTACAAACCCTAATGGCTTCCTCTTTTGAGGAAGACTCAACTTGTATACCATCCAAATTTATTTTATTTATATCTTCATTTTTATTTAATTCCATTCTTTAATATATCTCCCAATTCCAAGAAAAAAACAAAACAAAATAAAACAAAAAAAAATTAATTATAATTTGATAATAACAAGTTTTAAAAAAAAAAAAAAAAAAAAAAAAAAAAAAAAAAAACTTGTATTTTTGTTTATAGAAATCTTTCAAAGTTCTTCATAATTTTCTTAAGGAAAAAAAACAAATGAAGTGAATATATAATATATTTTATTTACAAATAAAACCTCTGTAGAAGTATATATTGTATATAATGATAAGTTACTAAATATATATATATATATATATATATATATATGTATATATGTATGTATGTCTATTTTTTTTTTTTTAAGTAAATTTTATATATTACGTGTGAAAGATTATAACATTTCAAAATAATGTTAAAAAAAAAAAATAAATATAAATATATATATATATTTAAAATGTTAAAACAAAATATATCTATAAAACTTATATATAGTGTGTAAAGATAATATGTGAATTTTTTATATAAATATATACAAATATATTTATGTATGAATATTTCATATTATGTATTCATAAAAAATATAAATACATATTTAAAGGGCAAAAATTATTTGTATATTTAAAAAAATAAAATAAAAAACAAAATAAAAAAAACATGCAAGAATTCTTATATGTACTAAGCTGTTATAAAAACCTACGTCATTATTACAATATTTTTTGTTCAGAATAAATCTGTTATAAGATTTCACATAACATATAAAGAAAAAACAAAATAATAAATTGGGAAGAAAAGATGAAAAATGTTCAACATAAATATATAATTTATATTTTTTGTAATATATACATATTTTTTTAATTTTTTAATTTGTTTGATTTTTTTTATAATATGTATTACTGCTGTCTTGTAATAATATGATGATTAAATTTCTGAGCATGTCAGGTTTTTTTTAACTTTTTTTTTAAATATATATATATTAACATATTTAAGCTAGCACAAATTTTTTTTTTTTTTTTTTTTTAATTTTCCAAAAAAAATAAAGAATAATTTTTTTTTTTATATTCATTATTTGAAAATATATGGCATGTACGTTTTTTTTTTTTTTTTTTTCCTTCATATTAATTTTTCCATATTTTACAATTCTATTATAAAAATATATAT
>NC_033657.1:405563-415206 GCF_001601855.1 Plasmodium reichenowi | reverse complement strand
TTTTTTTGGTTATTAAATGACATAAACAAAATATTTAATTTATCCTATATTGGAGAATTTGAAGTTAAACAAAAAAATAAAAAAATATTCATTGTGATTATATGATTATATATATAATTAAAAATTAGTAAAACGTTATAAATATAAAAATGAAATAAAATAAATAAATATATTAAAAATGTATGCATTATATATATATATATATATATATATATATATATTACAGTTCCATTATCTTATCACGTTATTTTTGTTTTTTGTTCCTTAAAATTTATATACATAAAAACCCAACATATCGATATCTCAGATATGACAAATAAAACCGAGGAGTAAAATAACTATAAAATATGTGAGAATAAAAGAATATATATTATAAAATAATTTATATGGTTTTTATAAATTAAAAATAAAGAAATTCATTACTTGTAAAAAGGTATTATACCCTCGAAATTCAAGGTAATAAGCCCACCAAAGCCAATGCAACTAAAAATAAAATAAAATATAATACATATGTAGTATATATATTATGATGTCGTTTGTTTTATGTTATGTTAATATGTATGTATATCATATCATTTTGATCATGAAAAAAATAATATATGAAAAGATATATTTATATAATAAAAGAAATCTTTTTGAGCCTACTTTTGCCACAATAAAAAATAAAATCGAGGATATTATAAGAAACATATTTCTCTGCATTATAAAATATATATATATATATGTATATATATACATATATCTAATAAAAACATGTGTAATATTTTTTCTTTTTTTTTATTACCTTGCTTAAGGTTATGGCACAAAGTATAATTGGTAAAAATGGAATGCACCAAATAAAATACTAAAAAATAAATTAAATATAAATTATATGAAATGTCTATACATTATATAGGTGTACATATCATTAGTATAACTATCTATTATATTAAATACATTTATAATGTTATATAATGGATGATCTATAAATTTTCCATAAAATGTAATAGAAAATTATATGCTTTTAATTTCTCCTTTATTTACCTGAGATGTGCACACTTTATTCAATGCAATAAAAGAAATAGTCTAAAAAAAAAAACATATATATATAATTATATATATATATATATATGTATACATCTTATATTTATAATATATTAATTATTATATACTTGTAAAAACATGGATAATTCCAAATTCGTTCTTGCATATTTAAATCCAAATAAGGCTACTAAAATTATTTGTGGTACAAAGGTTATTAAGGGAATAATCTTTAAAGAAAAAAACAACATATATATATATATATATATATATGTGCCATTTTAATAATACATCATTTAAACTTTTAAAGCGTGTCCATTTAATTTTTTTTTTTTTTTTTTTTATTATTATTACCTTTGAATTCTTCTCAATACTTAAATACATAAGGTAAAAAAAAAGGGAAAAGTTATGCCTATGATCACGTCTAATAATATGATATATAAAAGACTCATACAAAAATTCATATCCATATCTGATATAAAAAAAAAATAAAAATAAAAATAATGTATCCTTCTAAAATAATTTATTGGATTAAATAAAATATATAAGTCATACAAAAAGGTAAATGGTCACAACCTTTTATAACACCTTTATATATAAGCCTTTATACATATATTTGAATACTTACATGATATAGAATATACAGTTTAACATTAGAAATACCGAGGAACTACATATCGCAAATAAAAATTGTTCATAATTTAATTTAAATAATTCCACAAAAAAATTAGATATAATACGAAAAATAAAAAAAAATGTGTTTAATAGGAGGTTTTTTTTTTTTTTTTTTTTTTCATTTAATTGAAAAATATTTTTCCCAAGTAAATAATTTTTATTTAAATATAACATGAATGGCAGTGCATAAATAATTGTATATATTTTAAAGTTTACAGCTAATCCATAAAAAATCGAAGACAAAAGGATATGTTTTTTATATATAAAAAAGATTGTTACTATTATTAAGAAGCATGGGATAACATCTGCATTACCTCGAAGGGATATAATTATGACTAATGGATTTAAAAACCATAAACAAGTATAAAATATATAATTTTTAGAATTAGTATATTTGATTTTTATAATTTGATTTATAAGAATAGTAACAAGAATATCAATAAATGAAAATAATATTTTCCCAAAAGAAAAATGAATAAAAAAATTTGGTATCATTATATATGCCAATAAAGGTGTATATCTATATGTATATCTTTCATATGGTGATTTGTTCATAAGTACATATTTTGCAGCATCGGAAAAAACATAATAATCTACATCTGTAAATTTAACATTAAAGTTTTTATCTTGCCACCTTCCATAATAATAAATAATTATACGAATTATTATACCCACAAAAAAAATCAACCACTCAAAAAATATTGCACTCTTCTCATTGTTTTTATATTCTTTATGTGTATGCCCCATTTTTTTTTTTTGTTTAAAAAGCCCAGTAATAAAATTATTATACTACACTATAATTATTAAAAATGATTAACATTAATATATTTTCTATTATCATTTTATAATATTATAATATCAATAAAAAAAAAAAAAAAAAAAAAAAAAAAAAAAAAAAAAAAAAAAAAAAAAAAAAAAAAAGAAAAAAAAAAAGCAAAACAAGTTTAGTCATTTTTTTTATGCTTTATATATATCCTATAAAATTAAAGAAACAAAGAAAAAAAAAAAAAAAAAAAATGATGAAATTAAAATTTTTACAATAATGTGTGAATTATAATAATATATATAATATATATATATTATATATTTATTTATATTGCTATAAAAAATTAAATAATATGAAAAAATAATATATAACATTAATTTCTATGTAACAAATATTATATTTAATAAAAAATTACACATGAAAGAAAATGTATTTCTACTAATACATAATATAAATAAAATATATATATATATATAATATTGTTGATTATTATTATTATATATTGTTTTAATATGAACTCGATAAAAAATATATTATTACTACATCACCTTGATAATTTTTTTTTTTTTTTTTTTTTTTTTTTTTTTTTTTTTTAAAATGAATATATAATATAAACTCTATTTATTTATAAAAAAAAAAAAAAAAAAAATTCACAATTTGATTTAATGATATATTTTTCTTTTACCTTTTTGAAGAAAATCATATTATAAGATATTTTTATATTTTATCATTTATTTTTAAATAATTTTTGTCACGTTTAGATATTTTTATCCATACATGTTTCATTCTTATATCCAAATGTTAAGTACAAATATATCATAAAATATATTTTAATCTTAAATTATTTTAATTATGTGTTCTTTTTATTTGTTATTCCTTAAGAATACCGAAAGGTACATAATGCTTTGAAAGGTACTATTATTATATATTATATTTTATATATATATATATATATATATATATATATAATAAATTAAACATTAAAAATATTTTTTAATTTTTGAATGATGAAAAATATGTTGTGCTGATTTAGGGCCAAAGGTTTCCTATATTTTTTTTTCTTTTGAAAAAAGAATGGTAACCTATATAATCTTAAGATGATGGCTTAATCTTCTCACTGACGAAAGTTAAAAAATATTTATAAATAAATAAATATATATATATATATATATATATATATATATATATATATATATAATATATCGTTTGGGGAATATTTAATATTTCAACCTTTTTTTTGATGATTTTCTTCTTTTCTTCTTTTATATTGGGAAAGGAAATGAGTACAATTTTGAAATTTATTCTTTTTTTATATATGCGCAGAATTTGTATCACAATATTTACAATTTAAAGAAAATATAATTTTTAACTTGTTCTTTTAGATCAATATGATATGTTTATATATATATATATATATTGGACATATGATTATTTTAATATTATAAATATATATACATATATATATATACTCTTAAGTATACACATTTCCCTTCATGTTAACAAAGAAAAAAAAAAAAAAAGAAATGATGACGTTTAACTAAAGACATAACCTTAATGATGTAGTAAAAATATAATAAACATATACACATCAATCATTTAATATTCCATAAAAAAATAAAATAAATAAATGATAATAAAAATATATATATATATATATATATAAATAAAAATATTAATATCACCTTATCTTAAAAAATTTAAGGATTATATATTTATATATATATATATATATATATATATATATATATATATATATTTATATAAAGAGAAAAATTGTTCTTACATATTTTTATTCAAAATGTAATATAAAATTTATTTTAAAATAATAAATAAGGGTAATATATCAATTTAAACAAACATTGAAAAAAAGAACAAAATATACATATATAATAATATATTATATATATATATTATATATTTATGTATCGATTTATATATACCACTCAATATATAATCTTCCTAATGATAAAATGTTTAATAATCGCATAATTAAAATTAAAAATGTTCATATAAAATAACACAAAAAATATGCTAACATATAAAAGAGAATAAATATAATATATATATATATATATATATACACATATATATATATACGTACATATTTAAGAGAATATATATACAAATAAATATACATATATATATATATATATATATTTATATATTTTTGAATATTTGTTCATCCTCTTTAAATAGATTAAATTTTTGGATTTTTTTCCTGTCCCCCCATTATTTAATATATATATATCTATATTCATATTTATGTACCCATTTTGATACTTGATTATTATGTTGAATTCAGGGGGTGAGCATGTTGAGAGTGAAAGGCGACCATGTTTAAAATATCTAATAAGTCTTTTACTTTTATTGATGCTTATGTTAATATTGAGGAAACAAAATGATGAAGAAGAAGAAATGAATAATAGGAATAAAATGAATTTAAGAAAAAACGAGAATTATCGAAATTATACATTTGGATATATGAGAGATATTAGTTATTTTAAATATTCTTCTGTAATATATATAACACCAAACAGGAGAATATTACCAAGTATAACATATATTGATAAATATACAATATATGTAAATGGATACGATAATATATTAAATAATTTTAAAAACATATCATTAAGTATAGATCAAAAAAAAGATGATATATATATATCATCATCATATGATGATAATTATAACATTTATAATGATGATAATATATATAATAATGATAATATATATAATGATGATAATATTTATATGGATAATATTTTTCATAATGATTTATGTAAGGAGGGAGATGATTCTAATAAAGACTGCGCTATAATTAATACCATACTTGTAGATAAATATTTATTTAAAAATATGAAAATATCTAATTGTAATGAAGAAATCGATATTTTATGTTTTTTAGTTTTTGTACAATTAAATAAGAAGAAATGTTATAGTTTTGATAATTTATCTTATTCATGTCATATAAATAATAATATTAAAAATAAAAATTTATTTCTTCTTAATAATTATTGTTATGTACTTTTGGCTAGTTCGAGTATACACAAAATATATGAATTTATAAAACTCGAATTATTAAACAAAGAAGAAATTAATGATAATACAAAAAATGAACATGTACAAATTGTAACTCATTTTTGTGGTAACATGATCAATCAGATAGCTATGATAGATTATGTGAATACACGAATATTGTTTATACAACGTTATATAAAACACACAGATAATAATAATAATAATATAAATGATCTTAATATAAATGATCTTAATATAAATGATCTTAATACAAATGATCTTAATACAAATGATCTTAATACATATGATCTTAATA
Organism: Plasmodium reichenowi; assembly: GCF_001601855.1. Lineage (NCBI taxonomy): Eukaryota > Apicomplexa > Aconoidasida > Haemosporida > Plasmodiidae > Plasmodium > Plasmodium reichenowi. Next base: position 409,411 of record NC_033657.1, on the reverse strand, counting down.
CAAACGATCTTAATACAAATGATCTTAATACAAATGATCTTAATACAAATGATCATAATAATAGGATGAAAGGAAAATCCATAGAATTAAATTTAAATGAAGAAAATAAAAATAATCTATATGATACATTTAATAATGATATAAAGAATACATATGAAACCAACTTAAATTTTAAATTGACGTATTATTTATCCATAATAAATATGAATACACAATATAAAGATAATATTGAATATGTAGATTATATAAACAATAAATTAACCCTAAATTTATTTCCACCTATATATATAGGATATGACGAAACATCAAACTTTTATTATATTATACAATACGAGAATAAAGATTTTCTTACCATAATATTTATATCTCCTATAACCCTTACGACATATTACACGCTAAAAATAACTGACTTCTACTCAGGTATAAAAATATGACTAAAAATGAGTATATAAGTATATATGACATGTACAAACCATATTACATTTTGTTCGATTTTTTTTTTTATTATTTTTTTTTTTTTTTTTTTGTAGGATGGTTACTAATACCCAAGTATTATTATGAAAACAAAGGCTTAATACTGCTAGGTAAAAATATATATATATATATTTATATATATAATAATAATAATAATAATATAAATATGAAATATATATATATTATCGTTGCCCCTACTTTATAGGTGAATATCCTCCATATGAAGATGAACTACACGTTTGGGATATAACCAACATAGAACATAGTAAATATTTCGTAAATGTTATTAAAGCTTATTCAAATATATGATCCATAGGGAAAATAATCATATAAATAAATAAATATACATGCATACATACATATATATATATATATATATATATATATATATATATATTTATATGTATCATTCTTTTGCGTTCTTTAATATCTATACATATTTAAAATATATTTTTGTAACATTCATATTTTTTACTATTTGAAACTCTTTTTATTTATGTTATTTTTTATTTTATTATTTTTTTTGTCTATCAATATTTTTCTGTTATAAATATTTATTATTAATTATGTACATATTTATTTGTGAAAAAAAAAAAAAAAAAATTAAAATTAAAATTAAAATACTTTTAATTGTATAATTAAAGTGATTATATAGTACATTAAATATTTTTTTTATATTTTTTAAAAATATATATCATTATTATATGCGTTATATGTATATTTATGAGGACAGATTAATCAATATATACTATTTAATAAAAACTAAGAAATTATAATAATTAAATAATGGTATTTAAAAAAAAAAAAAAAGTTGCGGCATTCATAAAGGGCATATTTTTATATATATATATATATAATATATATAATAATATTTTATTATATTATAATTATATTATGTTATATTTTTTTTATTTTTTTTATTTTATTTTATTTTATTTTTTTTTTTTTTTCCATTCAAATAAATTATAAAGTTAAAAAAGAATATATTAAATATACATGAGATTGTATAATAAAAAATAAAGGTTAATCTTCAAGGATATACAATAAATAAATTTATATACTATATAAAAGTTAATAACTTACTATGACATATATTATATATATAATATGTAGTATTATATACAATTATAATAATATCTATTTATATTCTATATAATAATATTTAATATAATAATAAAAAATATAATTTATACATTACTTAATTTTTTTTTTTTTTTTTTTATTTAATTAATGAAAAAAAAAAAAATATATATAAATATATTAATTGTATATATTTAAAGCATATATAAAATATTATTACTATAATATATATATATATATATATAAGAAAAAAAAAAACGACAAATTTATATATATATATATATATATATATATATATTCATTTATTTATTCATTTATTAATTAATTTTTATAAATAATGTCATTAACTTTAATTCGTCATGATGAGGAAGAAAAAAGAAGAAACAGTATTCATAATCCCACCGGAAGAATAGGACATTCTCTTCACTTCTATTATGATATAAGTCAAAATAAGGATGTTTGTGAACATAGTTCAGTGCAAGAAAAAGAAGAGAATGAACTTAATGACAATAATATAAATGATGAAAACAATAATATGAATGGTTATAATGATTATATGAATGGGAAATATAAAATAGTATTATATGGTGGTGGGTTACTAGACTATGATTTTACAAAAAATTATGCCAGTGAATTTTTAATGAATGTTCATGGAGATATTACCAAATGTGATAATAATGAAAATGATAAGGATAGAAAAAGTAATATATATAATTCAACAAGTATAGAAAATTATTTAATTAAAACATATAATGATACATATATATGTGAAGAAGAAAATGAAAAATTTATAAATTGGAAAAAAATTAAAACTTATAATGTACCTTCACCTAGGGCTTTTCAAGCTTCATGTGTAGTAAATTTGGGACGCAACGGAGTATTCCTATTTGTACATGGGGGGAAAACAAAGAATAATATATTAGCAGACAATAAATTGCATGCCTTGAATTTAACAGTTGTATCATCCTGTTGTAATGATGAAAATGAAAATGATGATAATAATAATAATAATAATAATCAAAGTGATAGTAATAATAATAACCAAAGTAATAGTAATAGTAATAATAATAACCAAAGTAATAGTAGTAGTAATAATAATAACCAAAGTAATAGTAATAGTAATAATAATAACCAAAGTAATAGTAATAGTAATAATAATAATAATAATAATAATAATAACCAATGTGATAGTAATAATGAGGGTAATTACCATTGTGATCAAGAATGTAAGCCTTATAATGAACAATCTTCAAAAATTACAGAAAATAATATTAATCAGTTAAATAATTCAAACATGTTAAACGAACATAAAATAAGTTCTATGAATAATATTTGCTTAAGTAACAATATAGAAAAAAATAAAAATCAAAGGAACTGTTCATCCTCATCATATGTAGACTCAAATAATCATGTTTCTTCATCAACGCCTTCATTAACTTCATCCTCAAATTCATCAGATTCTTCAAAATTATCTCGACCTCCATTTTATTTTAAAAACGAAAAAGATATGATAAATGATAATAACGGTGTATATATAAATTCTCGTAAACCTATTAATGATATGTTAAAAACAGACACATCCAGTTGCTCTAATTACAGTTCGGATTATTCATATACAAGCGAATCAGAGAAAATTAAAAGAAAATGGGTAGAAATTAAAATCAAAGGGAAAAAACCTAGCCAGAGATATGGACATAGTTTAGATTTTTTATATCCACACTTAATTTTATTTGGGGGAAATGAAGAAATTTGTGATGAAGATAATTCTTTTTGTAAAAATGATTTATGGATTTTAAATATCAAAAAATGTAAAAAAGGAAAAGAAACAAAAAATGGACATACATATTGTTATTCCTATTTTCTATGGGAAGAAATAAATTATCAATATGTAAATCCATTTGGAAGATCTTTTCATTCAACTGCAATTTGGTATGATACAAAAAAAAAAAAAAATAATTTAATTTTATATGGTGGTAAAATGAAAAATCAAAATCTTTGTAGTAGATTATTTTTATTACAATATAATGGATATATATGGTCTTGGTCGATCTTACCTGTATATGTTAATACTTTAAATGAACATAGAGCATATCATTCTATGATCTGTGCTAATAATTATTTATTTATTATAGGAGGTGAAGAATATAATTATAAATATATAGAAAAAATGCCTTCAGCCTTATATTCATTTGAATCCAAAAAATTCCAGTATATTAATGATTTTACAGCAAAGGCATGTCTAAAATGTTTTGCAAAACAAGATATTATTTATTCATGGGGGGGATTTACAGATA
>NC_033657.1:398063-403063 GCF_001601855.1 Plasmodium reichenowi | reverse complement strand
TATAGTATTATATAACTTATTATTATGATTGTCTTTGTTAATATAGTTTTTTATGTTTTTTTTTTTATAAGCAATAATATAATTATGAATAGTTTTCATTTTAATGTTGAAATAATATTGATGTCTGTACAATTTGGAATGTTTGAAAAAGTTTTTTTTTTTAAAAATATTTATCTTTTTTTCGTTTGATATATTAACTATGGAATTTTGTTCTAAATTTCCTATACTATGTTTAGATAGAATATTTTGTATATACAAAAGCCACACATTTAATAAGTTTTTTTTTTTATTTTTTATAAATAAATAATTTTTTGTTATGAAAAAGAACAAAGTATTAAATAAAGAATTCTGACATGAGAAATGAATATAGCTCTTAAAAATATGAATGAGTATATCGAATTGTCCAGAAATTAAATGTAAATTATTTGAATTATTATGAGTGTTAGATATATTAAAATATACTTTTATATCCTTATTAGGAAAAAGCAAAGTGGTAGTAGGAATATATACAATTTTTTTTTCTCTCCTAATGTGTTCAATTATTTTACTATACTTTTTATATATATTATCATTAATCATTATATGTATATTATTTAAATGTTTTAATATTGGTTCTTCAAAAGAATTAAATATAGAATATTTATAAATTTGTGCTTTGATTAATGAGTTTAATATAATATTTATTTGGTGAAGTGTAAGATCATTTTTCCTATTTTCAACAATTTTTAACATGTTTTTATAAAAATATACATTCTTGTAATTTTTTAAAACACTACTATAAAGAATATTATGAATATTTTTCATATTCTTATATTTGTTTTTACACCTTTTACTGTTATTATTATATATAATATCTGTATATTCATTTAAAATAACATTTATTTTATTCTTCTCTTCATTTAATAATGCTGCATAATTATTCTTATGATTCATTTTATAGATCTTATTAAGTTTCAACATCTTTTATATGATTAACTTCAATAAAATAAACAACATGATAATGGTAACAATGTTATTAAAACGTATATATATATATATTTTTTTTTGGTATTTTTCTAACCATGATGTTATACTTTAATTATCTGAAAAGGAGTTGATTTGTCATTGTGATCAAATAAGAACATAAAAACAAATAAAAAAAAAAAAAAATAATAAAATATATATATATATATATATATATATATATATATATATAAGTACATAAAAATTGATATTAAATTTATAAATATTTTCATACATATAAGACTGTTTATATATATATATTTTTTTTTTTTTTTTTTTTTTTTTGGGGTTGACTTGAAAGTAATACTAAAATGTTTTTACCTAATATATATATATTATTATATATATATATATATAATTAATATTTTTTTTTTTTTTTTTTCTTTATTTTATTTTATTTTATTTTTCTATGAAGTTCCTTTACATATATAATATATTATATTTTTTTTCCTTTGGTTTTTTACTGTTATATTTAAATAACTTTGACTTGCTATATATATATATATATATTTTTTGTTAACATGGTTCATGTGAACATTTATCAACTCCAACAAATTGAATGATTTTTTTTTTAAGTAGGTTTTTATATTTTCTTATTAAATTAAAACTATTGTATGAAATATACAAGTTTTTCTAATTAATGTTGTAAAAAAATATTTGACGAATTTTACGAAATAAAAAGGATTAAGGGAAAAATTAAAACACAATATTATTATATGTGAGTTATAAAATATATACTTTATTTTTTGAATTAAAAAAAATGTTAGTTTTTAAAAAGCGAAAAAAGAATTCAACTGTATTTTAAAAAAAAAATTATGATATTTACATATATTTATATATATATATATATATATATATAATAATTTTTAAATATGATTGAGGAAGGTAGCGAAAAGGAGGATAAATCTTTTGTTAGAGTTTATAAAAATAAAGATAAAAATAAAGAAATACATTTTGAAACAGTTCGAAAAGATGAATATATTTGTGTAGAAATCCCAGGAAGAATCAAAAAGGGTTCGAATGGATTGTCAGCTGTGGAAAGTTTAGGAGGTTTACATAAAATTACAGAAGTATTTAATCATCATAAGAATAAATATAATTATGATGAAACTATTGTTTTACGAATTAATAATAATGATATGTATTCTTCTTTCATATCAGCTACCTGTACAAAAGTTAATAATATATTAATTAAAATAAAAAGAACAAGGAAAAATAATTATAAGTTTGAATTCCTTGGTTTTGTTAAATACTTTTATTATTTTAATAATATGAGCGATTTTTATTATATTCCATCATTCTATAATAGATATGATTATAATACAAACTATATTCATCTTTTACAAAAAGGAAAGACATCTCAAAAAAAAAAAAACATAAACACTCAACAAGAAAATAAAGATACAGAACAAAGAAAGAAAAAAAAGAAGAAAAAAAAAAAAAAGAATCAGAAAAATGAAAATATAAAAGATGTAGAAAAACAAAATGAAAAAAATGATCCAAATCAAAATTATCAGCAAAATATTTGTGATATAAATTTATTAAATAACGATAACTTTTTTCTTTTCAATAATAATAACATATATAATAGTACGAATAATACACAAAATATAAATACGGTAAATATCACAAATATGACAAATTATTATAATTCAAACCAAGAATTAAACAAAATTATAGATATAGAAAAACATAACATAAATCAAAATAATTTATATAACAATCTTGATCAAAATTCTGTGAACAATAATAATAATATTTGTGGTAACCCATGTGACGTGAGGAATGATCCAATTTATTATAATATTTCAATGAACAGCTCGCAAAATATAATGAATAATAAACTCACAGAATTGAATGCTAACACAGGGCTTCCCGAATTTTCACCATATGAACAATTTTCTTCTTTTCCTTATCATAACGAAGAAATGGAATTATTATATAAACAACTATTGGATAAAAAAATATTTAAAGACGATGATTTATCATATGATAATAATAATAATAATAATAATAATAATAATATGGATAGAGAAAGAAGTTATTCCTCAGATGAAAGTGAAGCCTTTGAATTACATTGTTCTATTCATAGTAAATGTATAAATCCTTATGATTATAAAAGTTATGAGTCTCATATTACAAATAAATATATAAGAGAGTATAAGCATATTATAAGTAAATTTTCTCCACCTATTAATTCAAAGGAGGAAATAAAACAAGGAGATCTGGAATTTTTTTTAAAAGGATTGATACACACAACAAGTAATGATCTTGTGTCAAATGTTTCGATAAATACAACAAATGATACTAATAATAAAAATGACCATGTTGGTAATATAAATAAATATAATCATAATTATGATTATAATCATATTATTCCAAATGTTAATAATTCAAACGAGGACCATAACCAAATGGATCCAATCACCATTGATGATTTATACAATGAAGAAAATAATTTAATGTTAAATAAAAAAAGTAAAAATGAAGATATTAATAATTATAGTAATAAAATTATTGTTACCAAAAAACCTGTACATTGTAATCCTATAGCTAAATATGATGATGAACATTTACCGATCAATCCTTTTGAATCAGCTTTAAAAAAATATGTCTCAGATGAATTATATAACAGGGTTAAATTGCTTTTTGAAATTAGGCCAATATGGTGTAAAGATGTTTTATTAGAACATGTTGAAAATATAAGTACCTATTGTTTAAAAAGCTGTTTTTCAAAAATCTGTTTTTATTTTGCTGACGGTCCATGGAGAAGAACCTATTGTAAATATGGATATGATCCTCGTAAAGATCCAACAAGTTATATATATCAAACCATCGATTTCAGATATAATCTTAGTAGAGAAATAAAATCAAAAGATATAGAAGAGATAAATAAATGTATTTCTAAGAAAAAGTTATATATAGATACTACCATAACCAATTTGTTAAAAAAGCGGAAAAAAAATAAAGTATCCAATATTATGGCACAACATAATAATAAAAATAATCCAGACAATTTAATGAATGATAATTTTAAAAAGAGAGAATATGAAATAACTTATGATAAAAGGAATAATATAATAAACTCACATTATAATGTACAAAATATTATAAATGACGGAAATAATATTATGTATGGGGAGACACCTAATTCTTCAAATGACTTCAATAGTTATTTAATAAATAAAGAAAGCCATAATTATAATATTTATCAAAACGAGACATATGATAAAGAAGAAAATATTTTTTTTCATAAGGATGAAGAAATTAATGAAATCCTTCAATTTTTGAAAAAATCCAATACCATATCTCTTATGGAACATTTTCGTTCGGAAGCACATTTTTCTGTCACACCATTAAAACTGTCAACAATGTATCAATTTATAGATATATATGACAATAATGTAATGAACTTTTTGTTAAATCTCAAAACGCAAAAAGTTTGTTCACGAGAAAATGGATGGATCGATAGTAAAGATCTAGCCAAAATCAGAGACATTTTATCAGTCCGATCCGTTACATTACGAAGAGCTCATTTTAAATGAGACCTCACAAAAAAAAAAAAATATATATATATATATATATATATATATATTATTTTATTTATTTTTTTGTTTGATTCATTTTTTTATATATATATTTTTATGTATTTTTTTTTTAATGTCATTTTTATGAGTATATTTTAATTATATTTACACAGTGTAAATTTTATCATTTTTGTTTTTTTTCCTTTTCTTCATAATCCAAATTGCAAATTTATATTTTTATTTTCTAAAAATAATGTTTTAACATATACATATAAATAAATAAATATAAGTATATATATATATATATATATATATATATTATAATGAACTATGTGCATTTATCCGTTTGATATCTTTAAATAAATTATTCGAAATTAAAAAATTCCTTAAAAGAGAATTATGGCTGTACGCATTTTCTAAATAGCTTTTTTTTTTTTTTTTTCTAAAAAGTTACCTGAACGTGTAGAAAAA
>NC_033657.1:394293-397950 GCF_001601855.1 Plasmodium reichenowi | reverse complement strand
AAAAAAACAATTATATATATATATATATATATATATATATATATATATATATGTTTACATTATAAGCCTATTTTGTTTTATTTGATTTATGAGTTAAAAAATGAAATACTAAAAAGATAATATATTTTATTAAAATACACATATATAAATGTAATTGTTTAAAGGGTACATATATGAGATGTCTTTAATTTTTTTTTTTTTTTTTTTTAACCATTCTATTTTTTTGTTTAATAAGTAATTTAAAAAATAAAAAAGCAGTAACATACAAATATATAAGTAAAAATAAATAGCAGTAAACGATCACATAAAAATGAAAAATGAATAAACAAATAAATATATATAAATATATGTAAAATATATGATTTAAAAAATTAAGCACTTTACATATATATTTATATATATATATTATTTTCTATGATGCTGGGGGTGTTTCCATTACAATGCTACTTAAATGGTCAAACATTTGTGTCAAAATTTTGGTATCATTAAAAGACATATTATAAATAGATATTGCAAAAATGATTGGTTTATATTTTAAAAATGCTGCATGATCTTTCATAAACTTTGAACAAAAAATTTCTAAGTACGGATAATTTCTTTCACCGAAAATAATTTCTGTTTCTTGATCTACAGACATAGGCAAGAAAACATTATATGAATATACCCATGAAGCAAATTTTCCATTATGAGATATAAAAAAAATATTATAATTTTTATATGAAACTAATGTATAATTATATGATATAACATTATCTTCATGATTTATATTTTTCAATTTTGTAATTATGGTAGGATTCATATTATTCTCATTATTATTTAATATTTTCATTTTGTCCTTTTCATTATTTTCATCATTAGTTTTATTTATGATCTTAACATTATTTATTTTATATGTTGTATTATTATTATTATTATTATTATCAGAAATTTCCATACAATCTATATTATGATTAACTGATTCTTTAATATTTTGTTTAATATATTCAACATCATCTATTCTTTTAATTTCGCACTTTTCATCTATAAGCTTTCCCATTATGACAACAAAAAAATTTATATTTTTTTATATAAATATATTTAAATAATTTATTAATATGCTTTGAAATGTTAAGTAGGATTATAAGTTATTAATAAAAAAAAAATAAAAAGAAAAAAGAAAAAAGAAAAAAGAAAATGTTTTCCTTATATTTTGACTAAATATATATTATATATATTTAATTATATGTACATATATTCTTTTAATTTATTATTATTTTTTTATTTTTTATTTACTATATATATATATATATATATATATATATATATATATATATTTTATTGAAATGCTTAAAAGTAAAGAAATTGCGATATATATAAAAAAAATATTAAGAACTGTTATATATTATAAGATATATATATTATATGTTTGCTATATATATTATTTTTTTTTTTTCTTCACGAATAATTTTAATTTTTTAATTTTTTAAATCTTTAATTCTTTAATTCTTTAATTTTGTGTATACCTACAATTTTCTTACTCAAATTAAATTTAATGTATGAAAAAAAAAAAGAAAAAACAACAAAAATAAAATTGAGGTCTTAATTGTTATATATATTTTTATATATACCAAAAACATTTAATTCTTTATTTATGATTTTTCTGATTATTTTCTTTTTCTTTAGGATAAAGTTTTAATTATATCTTCCTTTATAAAAACAAATAAAATGTATATATTCCTTACTATTATTTTTACTTATTATAAAAAAAGTTTTTTTTTTTTTTTTTTATATATATATGCCAAGATACATAAATTAAAAAATGGAAGCACATAAAGAAAAAATATATTATTATATATATTACATTTTGATAAGATTTAATTTAATTAATATTTAGCTACAAAATTAAAAAAAAAAAAAAAATTAACAGAAGGATGTTTATATATATATATATATATAGTTATAATTATAGCAATGGAATTAATAATGACAAAATATAAAAACATTCTATTGTTAGACACTCCAATTTTTTATACCTTTTTTTATTTCAGTTCATACGTACATAAATAGAAAATAAATATGGAAAGAAATGTTATAATTTTGAAAACATATATATATATATATATATATATATATTATATCATAATTATATAGGAACTTTCCAAATTCAAAAATTGTTAATCATTTATTGCATGATAATATATAGTTCCTGAATATAAAAGGTGGGCTTATATATATATATATATATATTTATTTATTTATTTATTTATTTATTTGTACTGTATATATATATTATTCCTTTTATTACTTCCTTTCTTATCTTGTTCCTTATATCATAGAATTAACCTATTAAAAGATATGTTTACTAAAATGTACAAACGCACACATAATATTAAAAAATAAAAAAAAAGAAAAAAAGAAAGGAACAAAACGACATACACTACAATTGATAACATAAGGAACATTCATATATTATTTTTCATCAATATTCTTTATATTTATTTATTTTTATTAATCTATAACTATGTGTGCGTACTATATATATAATTTAAGAACAATTTAAATGTGTTCATAAAACCAAATATTGTTCTAATAGAAATTATTATACCTTTTTTTAAAGGAATAAATAAATCATTCATTTTTTCTTTTCATATATAATCTGATATTAACAATGAAAATATATACTGCTAAAAAATAAATTCAAAAACAGGGAAACAAAAAAAAAATATATTATATATATATATATATATATATATAATGTAGTATGTAAGATAATATATATGTATAAACATATGAGCGAAAAAATAAAAAAAGGAAAAATAATACTACTTATTTTTCATTAATAAAGCATTAATTTAGCATGGTCTACACAATTTTTTTAAGTGTAAATTTTTAGAAATTTATAAAATATATATGCTTAAACTTTGCATCTATTCAAATAAAATAAGTATAACTGCCAAAATTTTATTTTCATATATATATATATATATGTCTTCATTTTTTTTTTATTCGTTCATTTTGATAATATTCTATTTTATTCTGTTAATTATTTGTTTTTTCTTTTTTTTTTATATACCCATTTTGTGTATAAATATAACAACATCATTTCTATATAAGCACACACGTGGAATTTTTTTTTTCACTTTTTTTTTTTAAATTGCTAATTATATATATATATGTATGTGATTATTATATGCGTATATTTTTATGTATGTTAATAAAAAAAAAAAAAAAAAAAAAAAAAAAAGAAAATATACATATGTATATATATATATATATATATATATATATGTTTCATTAAATATATATGTAAAGTAATATTGTGCATATAATTTTTTTACATAGTATAATATTATTATTTATATATGTATAATAAATAAAAAAAAAGAAACAAAATAAATTAAAAATAAGTTTATTATATATGTCATTTTAATTAATATTCGCAAATCCTTAATATTATATATATATATATATATATATATATATATATATAAATCTATTATATTTAAGAATTTTTTTTTTGTTTTTTTATAATCATTATGAAGTCTTTTATGAAATTATAAATAATATAGAACATATGTCTATATTTTGAAAGATTCACTAATTGTTGTAATTTATCTAAGCTATATATATATATTTATGTATGTATGTATTTTTTTTTTTTTTTTTTTTTTTTTTTTT
>NC_033657.1:393479-393973 GCF_001601855.1 Plasmodium reichenowi | reverse complement strand
TTTTTTTTTTTTTTTTTTTTTTTTTTTTTTTTTTTTTTTTTTTTTTTTTTTTTTTTTTTTTTTTTGTCTGTATATATTTGTTAAATTATTTTCTTGAAATATTATATACTTGATTATTATAGAATTTTATATCATTTTATCATGTTCCTATAAGAAACCAAATAAAAAAAAAGATGGAATAAAAATAAAACATAAATTTATATATATATTAACTAATTTTATAAGTAAGACAAACAAATATACATATAATATATATATTATTATTATTCCCTATTCTGTGAATGTTTATACATGTTGATTAGTTTAATACAAGATATTTATTTATTTCATATTTATATTTTCTCTATACATAAAAAAAAAAAAAAAAAAAAAAAAATATTAATACATCCATATAAATCTGATAAACAATATTGTTCATATATCTTAATTGTCCATAGAAGCGAATTTCTTCATATCAAGATATTTGCTCAAGTAACATCATTGATCATATATTT
>NC_033657.1:387812-393160 GCF_001601855.1 Plasmodium reichenowi | reverse complement strand
GTTTAATACAAGATATTTATTTATTTCATATTTATATTTTCTCTATACATAAAAAAAAAAAAAAAAAAAAAAAAATATTAATACATCCATATAAATCTGATAAACAATATTGTTCATATATCTTAATTGTCCATAGAAGCGAATTTCTTCATATCAAGATATTTGCTCAAGTAACATCATTGATCATATATTTATATTTAAAAAACACGAATAAAAAAAAATATATATATATATATATTTATATATATATTTATATATATATTTATTTATATTTTTACAAATGATGGAGAAAAATAATAAGAATTCCTCTCAGGGACAATCAGAAACGTTGTTTCTTATAAAAAAGCAATTTTTCAAAACCAAAATGTGTCCTTTTCAGAAGAATAAAAATTATTGTCTAAATGAATCGAGTTGTCATTATGCACACAGTATAGAAGAATTAAAGCCAATGCCAGATTTGAGGAATACAAAACTTTGTGATTTTGTAAAAAAAAAGATACCTTGTAGAGATATAAATTGTAAGTTTGCTCATGATATTGATACGCTAAAACCTAGTGTTCATTTGGCTACCTACAAATCAACAATATGTAGTTTTTGGGGGAAAGGAAAGTGTTTCAATGGTAATAAATGTAGATTTGCCCACGGTAATGAAGATATAAAAATGAATGATATAAAAATGAATGATATAAAAATGAATGATGTAAAAATGAATGATATAAAAATGAATGATGTAAAAATGAATGATGTAAAAATGAATGATGTAAAAATGAATGATGTAAAAATGAATGATATAAAAATGAATGATGTAAAAATGAATGACGATGCAAAATTTAATGACCACATAAAATTTAATGACCACATAAAATTTAATGACCACATAAAATTTAATGACCACATAAAATTTAATGATCACATAAAATTTAATGACCACATAAAATTTAATGACCACATAGAATTGTTAGACGATATTACATATAACAAGAAGAATATATATAAGAACAAATGTAAAGATAATAACGTTGATATAAAACAAGAAGGTACAGCATCCACATATTCATTTAACACATGTGATTATTCTATAAATTGTTCTTTAGAAACAACGAATGTATCTTCTTTTGATAAAAGTAGAGAAATTTTGGTTTTAAAGAAGAAAAACGTAAATCAGGAAAATTGTATTGATGATAATAATGAGCATGATAAGAAGAGTGAAAAAATTAATGAGGATGAATATTTAAGAAAAAATGAGAGAGAATATTACAATGAAATGATAAATAATAAGAAAATTGTTCGAAACGATATTTATGAGAACAATTATTATGATAATAATTTTTATTATGACGATCAAGAAAAGATTGATAATATAATATGGAATGGAAAAGGAAATATGGAGAGGATGGATTATATAGATAATAAAATAAAAGTTTCAGAGGACACAGGATCTACTAGAACAAAACATATTCATAATGAATTCTTATTGAATAACAGTTTTGATAATTCAATTGAACATGTAGAGAATATGGAAAATGTTTGTATTAATGATTCTATTAATAATCTTGGTAATATTGCTTTATCTACATTTATAGAAAATAATGAGAAATATACAAAAGTTATAAAATATTTATTAAACGAAAATAATATGCTCAAAGAATCTATCAAAAAGAAACACAAAAATAATATTTTATTAGAACATGATAAAGAAATACGACATATGAAGCTAGATACTAATAATTCGACATATAAAAATAATGTGATCAAAGAAAATAACAACTATTGTAATAATATTTGTGTTCATGATGTAACAAATTATATGTTCCCGGAAGATAATTTTGAAAAATTGTTATATTCTAATGATAAGAAAATATATTCAAATAATAACATATGCACATTTGATGATACAAATAAAATGGATGAAAACTTTTATAGTATAATTAAAACGATAGATGATATTTTAATTTCACAAAATGTAGCTTCCTACAGAAATATAAATGATACCAACAAAATTAATAATGTCGATAATAATAAAATTGACGATGATAATAAAAATGGAGAAGATAATAAAAATGGAGAAGATAATAAAAATGGAGAAGATAATAAAAATGGAGAAGATAATAAAAATGGAGAAAATAACAAAAATGGAGAAAATAACAAAAATGGAGATGATAATAATAATAATAAGGAATGTGGAAATATAACATCGTGTAATTTAAAATCCTTTGAAAATTACAAAAATATATATCCAAATTTTTATACGTTTAATACCAATGATAATAAAAATGTTCAATTAGAAAGATATAAAAAAATGGAAAATAATTCATCTGAAGAAAATTTTGATTATACAAAATATAAAGCATATCCTCATAATATAATTAATATGAACTATAATAATTATACAAATGACATAGAAAATTATTCTTCTCAAAAATTCTTTGATCCTACTATGAACTTGGATGTAGATCTATTAAACGAGGAAGATACAAATGAGAACATAAACCGTTTAAAAAATATAGTAACACAAAGATCATATAATAAAAACGACGAAACATATATATGGAATGATAAAAGGTATATTACAAATGGTAATATATCTGCTCCTTTTTTTGTTAATAATAATGATATGATATTATCACCTCATTATAATCATAACAACAATTTTAATAAAACTTCTAAGGAAATGAATAAAACAAAAATGACCAAGGAAAAAAACGCAAAATTAAATTTAAGACAATGTTCAGAAATGGGAAATAAAACTATGAACATAGATAAGCTTTTAGAAATTACTGATGAAAAATCTGACATTTTAAAAAAAATAAAAAATTTTATTTCGAATGAATTACAAAATAATGAAAAACAAAATTATTCAAACAAAAAAAATAATTTATATTCTAATATATCTATAACATCTAATGGAAACAACAACAACAATAATAATAATAATAATAATAATAATAATAATAATATTATGTCTAGAAAGAGTACCTTATTAAATGAACATATCACAGCAACTACATTTAATGGTGTCCTCCCCGATTTTGCTAATGACATCTACATTCATGATAATAATTATCATAATAATGAAAATGATAAGGATAATAATCATAATTATGATTATAATTATAAATATGATTGTAATAATAACAATAGGAACAACGATGGATTTATGAATGATCATCATATTGATACGATTAATAATGATCTTTACAAATATAAAAAAGATATTAATAATGATCAGAATATATGGAATAATAATCATAATAATCATAATAATAACTTTAACAAATACTCGTACCCAATAACATCACATGATTGGATCAACCATCAAAAAAATAATGACTTTTTCATTATGTCAAAATCGGTTAATTTAAGTAGCTTAAATTAAAAAAAGAAAAAGAAACCAAATAGTTAAAAATAAAACTATATGCAAATTATACACATATTAGTTAATTTTAATTTATTTATTTATTTATTTATTTATTATTATTATTATTATTATTATTATTATTTTTTTTTTTTTTTTTTTTTTTTTTTTTAAATAAATAAAAAATTAACATCATTTTTTATAAATTTTATTATTTATTTATTCATACATTTTTTTGGTAATTGTTCCACATATATATATATATATTTACAAATTATTATTGTAAAATTTCAAAGTGTTTACAAAAAAAAATTTCTCAAGTACACAATTTTTTTTTGTTATTTTTTCAGAAATAAACTTTTTACATATATATTTGTATATATGTTGATGTGTGTGTTATTTTCCTTATATTCCATTACACTTTTCATATCCTTTCTTTCGTTATTTATTTATTTTATTTTATTTTTTTTTTTTTGTTTTGAAAATTTAGACATTCTAACTAAAAGATACAATGTCCTTGGTGATGAATTCTTCAATAAAAAATATGTTTTATAAAATAATTATTATTTTATAATATTTGTTATAATTTTTCTTTTATTCTCCATATATTCTATATTTTTGAAATTATGTTTATTTTGAACTTATTTTATTATAACATAAAACATTTTTATTGACATCATTTTTAATAAAAGATTCTATTTCGCCTAGTAAGGTTAGGCAAATATAAATATATATCGATTTGGTTATTTTATTTTTTATAAATATAAAATATGTTCCCGTAAATAATATTATATATTCAATATTGTGGAGATATAAAAAGGTTATTCATATATTATTATAGTATATATATATATATATATATATATATATGTGTAGATTTAAATTAATATTATAAGGACACATATATTATTTCTGCATAAATAATATTTTAAACATTATATATAAAATAAGAATCTTTAAAATATTTATACATACGTTTTTAGGTAAAAGAAAAAAAAAAAAAAAATATATATATATATATATATATATATATATATTTATATCAATATATCCTTTTTCTTATTTTACAACATAAATTTTATATTTTTATTTATTATTTTATTATAAAGGAGAAAAAAAAAAAAAAATAAATAATATTTTGAATTATGTTGCTCTGATAATATAAATATAATTTATAAATTAACTATGATTTGTGAAAAAAAAAAAAAAAAAAAAAAATGTACATTTTTAACATAAAATTATTATATATATATATAATATTTATATATTATATTATTTAATATATATTGTATGATATTAAAAATAACAATATAAATATCATACATATTATATATATTATATATATATATATTATATTATTTATATATGTTTATAATCTCTATTATTTTTTCCTTTTCTTTTTTCTTTTTCTTTTTCTTTTTCCTTTTCTTTTTTCTTTTTCTTTTTCTTTTTCCTTTTCTTTTTTCTTTTTTCCTTTTCTTGTTTCTTTTTTCCTTTTCCTTTTCTTTTTTCTTTTTTCCTTTTCTTTTTTCTTTTTTCTTATTATTTTTCTTTTTCCTTTTATTTTATTTTTTTTGCTTTAATTTTTTCTTTTTTGCTTTAATTTTTTCTTTTTTCCTTTTTATATTTTATTTTTCCCCCAATTTTCTAAATATATTCATAAATATAATATTTTTGACCATTTTTTAAAGCATTTAAAAATTCGGAATTCATTTTTTTTAACATTATTTTTATTTTTATTTTTATTTTATTTATTATACATATATTATATTTTTCCTGTTTTTATAAAATAAAAATTACAAAATTAAAGGAAATGTAGAAATACGATTATTTTGTAAAAATATTTATGTGTATAAATTTATATATAACAGCTTAACAAATAATTTACAACAATGTATATGTTTACATAAGTATTAATGTTTTCCATTTTTTTCCTTCATATTTTATATATCGTATAACATTTAAAAATATATATATATATATATAATATATA
>NC_033657.1:379032-382412 GCF_001601855.1 Plasmodium reichenowi | reverse complement strand
TATAAATAATATATGTAAATGAAAAAAAAAAAAAATATATATATATATATATGTATATATATTATATATATATATCATCATATATATGTGCTTTATTTTTTTTCTTTTCTTTTTTTTTTGGCATAATTATATTATTGTTCCTGAGAATTTTAATTATAGGGAAAAAATGTTTTTCTGCCATCCGATAATATAAATTATATAATATGATATATATATTTCGCCCTTAGTAAATATTGTATAATATTTATTATAATTTATATATTACATATATTTTTCTTTTGGGGGGTAAAATTAAAAAATAGAAGTAATTAATTTTTTTCTCCCAGAATAAAAAATTAATATGCATAAAAAGAGGTACACATAAATAAAATATATATATATATATATATATATATATATATGTATATATATATTTATTTATTTATCATGGCAGATATATAATTTTTTTTTTTTTTTTTTTTTAATTTCATATACAACATAATACATACGTAATGATAATAAAACGGCATCTGATAAACTACTATTATCTAATTAATAATAACAATAATGGTTATTTTTTGTTAGGGCAGAATGTAAGAAATGTAAGGAATTGTAAAAATTATGGGAACGCATTATATTATAATAATGTTGGAATAAATAATATACACACTTATAAGAAATATTCTCCGTCAGGAGGAAGAGATTTTTTTTTTTTAAACAATAAAAGTGGAGGAATGACATGTTATTATAAAAGTATGGGTATATATAAAAATATTAATATTAAGGATCCTAATAATAATAGTAATATAAAATATGGAATTATGAGAAAGAAAGGAAAAAATATATTTAATAATATGATGAATAATTATACACATAAAAAATGCTTTAGGTCCCATTTATTTGATCCAAAGAAAAGTTCGATCATTGATAATATAAAAGATAAATTCAATGATTTGTTTGTGAAAAGGATAAGTGAAAATAATAATAATGATAATAATAATAATAATAAAAGTAATAATAATGATAATAATAATGATAATAATAATAATAATAATAATAATCATAAGAGTAACAATGTATCATCGTTAAAAGATTTATTTAATATTTTAAAAAAAGAAAGAAAATATTTAGGGTTTGCTATGTTTTGCCTAATTGTATCTTCCCTAGGACAAATGATATTCCCAATGTGCATAAGTAAAATCATTAATATGTATGGTGGAAAAGAAGAATCTTTAAAATATTTAACAAATGAAATTTATAAAACTGTCTTATTAATTATAGGTATATCTACATTCAGTTTCTTTAGAATATATTTTATAGAAACATCTATTGAAAAAATAACAAGAAGATTAAGAACCCATTTTTTTGAAAAAGTATTAAATCAAGATGTACATTTTTTTAATAAACAAAAAACAGGAGAATTAATAAATAGATTATCTAATGATATAGAAATATCATCTAAATTTTTAATACATTTATCATTTGGTATAAGGAATTTTATATCAGCTTTAATAGGTGGGATATGTGCCTTACATATATCTCCAAGGAATTTATTTCAATCTTTTCTATTACCTGTGTCTGGTTGTTTATTAATAGGTACAACATATGCTAAATTTGTAAAAAAGATAAGTGTTTTAAAACAAGAAAAACTTAGTTCATGTATTGATTTTGCTTCAGAAAAAATTCATAATATTAGTAACGTACGTTTATTAAATGGTGAGTCCTATGAAAAAAAAGAATTTATAAATTATTTAGAAGACGTATATAAAATAGGGAAAAAACATTCATTAGTAAAATCAGGGAATCATTTTTTATTTTTTAGTATTATCTCTTTATTTTTATTACATTTAATATATTATGGTAATTATTTAATAGCACATAAATTTATAAATACAGGAGACTTATTTTCACTAATAATGTATTCCTTGTTTTGTGGTAGTGGCATACAAGGAATGATGCATGCCATTGGAGATATTCAAAAATGTTTAGGTTCTTGTTCAAAAGTCTTACAAATAATAAAATTGCCTGATAATAATTTTCATAATTATTGGAATAAAACATCGATTGATTTTTTAAAAAGTAATAACTTCTCAATCACATTTCATAATGTTTCTTTTTCATACGACAATACAAAAGATAATATAAATGTAAATATAAATAATGAGAGTAATAAAAAATTCGCCTTGAAAAATGTATCATTCTTTTTACCTCATAACAAATCTGTTGCTATTGTTGGAAAAAGTGGTAGTGGAAAAACAACCATTTTGAATTTACTCACCAAAAAAAATGACCTGAACGCGTCAGGCAAAATTTGTGTGGGAAACGTTCCAATAAATAAAATAAATTCCGCGGTGTTACGATCTATTGTGGGTGTTATTACTCAGGACCCCTTTTTGTTTAACTTGACTGTGCGTGAGAATTTGATGTATCCTTATAAAGCATATGAGCAGATGTTAAAAGAGCAGATAAGATTGATAGAACAAAATCAAGGAGCGCTTATAAATATGATAAATAATGAAAATACAAAAAAAGAAAAAAACGATGATGATAATACAATTAATACATATGACAGTGATCAAGATATTAATAAAAATGATATGAAGAATACATATGAAATATATACTTTTTTATTAAAAGAATTACAAAAGGTACAAGAAGAAATAAAGAATAATTTATCTTCTGATAAAATGAAAAATATTTATAATGATTTACACATTGATGAATTTTTAAAAAATCATTTTAATTATGACAACATGAATGTTGGTGTTAATGGTACATCCTTATCAGGTGGACAAAAACAAAGAATATATTTGGCACAAAATTTAATTAAAAATAATAAAATATTAATATTAGATGAACCTACATCTTCTCTAGATAAACTATCTGAAAATATTATAAACAAAGCATTAATTAAATATATGAAGGATAAAACAACTATTATATTTACACATAGGTTAGACTTATTGAATTATGTTGATTATATAGGAGTAATAGAAGAGGGGCAAATAATACAATTCGATAAAAGGCAAAGTGTATTGCAAAAACCGTGTCCAATATTAAAGAAAATACTTACACAAGGTGTGAGTGAATAAATATGTTATTATATCAAAAAAATAAAAAAAATAAAATAAAATAAAATAAAAAAAAAAAAAATAAAAATAAAATAAAAAAAAAATAAAAAATAAAATAAAAAAATAAAATAAAATAAAAGGATTGTATTCATTTATTCTATATATATATATATATATTATACTTATAATTTTTCTTATATTAATTGTGTAATAATTTTTTTTTAAATATATATATTTTTATACATTCTATACTAATTAAACATTTTTAACCCTTTCAAAAATTAACCTATATATATAATATATATATAT
This sequence comes from Plasmodium reichenowi, assembly GCF_001601855.1. Lineage (NCBI taxonomy): Eukaryota > Apicomplexa > Aconoidasida > Haemosporida > Plasmodiidae > Plasmodium > Plasmodium reichenowi. The sequence goes on along the minus strand of NC_033657.1, from coordinate 379,053 downwards.
AGTTTATAATTATTTTATTTT